>NW_015641018.1:2567336-2596070 GCF_001515625.1 Sinocyclocheilus rhinocerous
TTCACCCTCAGGCCATCCAAGATGTAGATGAGTTTGTTTCTTCATTGAAACAACTTTTGGAGAAATGTAGCATTACATTACTAGCTCACCAATGGATCCTCTGCAGTGAATGGGTGCCGTCAGAATGAGAGTCTAAAAAAAAATCTATTATTAAGGTGTTTTAACAACACGTTCACCAGCCCATAATAAGGCTTCCTCCAGTGAAAAAGTCCATATCCTGTTGTCCTCTCACATCAAAACCCACTGCCACATTTGTTTTGAACTGTTCTGGACTGTTTTCACTTAGAAACTAGTGCTTGATCTGTGTATATTTTTTTCTTGATTTAGACAAGACAACATTTTTACTGGAGAAAGCATATTAGAGGTGTCTCATATTTTAGCAGGAAGCAACAGTTTAAAGTTCAAATGGTCTTGATGTACAAACACGCAGTTTTTTGATTCACAAACATGGACTGGGGTGGTGTGTATTACTTGTGGATTATTGTGCTGTTTTTATGTTCTGACGGCACCCATTCACTGCAGAGGATCCATTAGTGAGCAAGTGATACAATGCTAAATTTCTCCAAATGTGTTCTTATGAAGAGACAAAATCATCCACATCTTTGCCTGAAGGTAATTACATTTTCAGCAAATTAAAAAAATTTGGGGGTAAACTATTCCTATAAAAAACATTATAAGTCAACTTCAGGGGAAAATAAATAATAAGAAAAAATATAATGTGCCACGTTAACCTTCTACATTAAGTTTCCGCTCTCAGCAGACATTTTCTTACCACAGTGAATTAGCATACAGTCCGTAATTAAGTCAATAATTGCTGGGGCATATTTGAAAAGCACTATTACAATGACAGTATTTCATTTGCTGCGGCTCTCTGTACTGTACATAGTCTAAGCTATGTGGCTGTGACCTAAGATAAATTAAAGCACTTGAGACCAAACACAACTATTTAGAGTCTCATTGAGATCTGTTCACATTCCAACAATCAAAGGCTACACAAAGTATGAGTCATTTGGTGCTCTTCCTTCCTTTCTTAAGAACTCATCGGCTGAGACTGGTTTTAAAAAACCTTCCCATCGTGCGAAGCGTGCAGGACACATGGACAGATTGAGACCATGACTTTTTTTCTTTCTCTCTTTTCTTAAAATTGTCTTTCTCGGATTGAGTGTGCTCATCTCTCAATGCCAGCACTGAAATTCTGGGAGATAAAATAGATTTAATGGAAAATTCCACACCTTTTTAATCCTCTCCTTTTTTTCTTTTTTTTTTATCGGAATGACTATGCTGAAGTGTAAATCCTTTGATATTCCCACAGACGCTGAACACGGGTTCAAGGACAGAAGGGTGAGAAAAAGAAATAGAGACTTAAAGCCCTGAACGCAAATACTGGATACACAGAAAGCCGCAAACACAGCAGAGAAGAATAAAGAGTTTTGCTGGATTATAGATGAGGTGTGTGTGTGTGTGTTGTTATGGATTATGATAAGTGTTTTGGAAATCTCAGTCAGGACGACATGAAGTGAAGAGAAAATATTTTAAAAGAATTTTTAGTCGTTACACCAACAAAAAAAAAGCATCAAGACAAAATAAGCACAACTCAAAAGCATACCTAAAATCATTCATAACATTCAGACAATAGCCTTTTTTAAAGACATGATAGGCAAGATTATATTACCTTCTGAGATGTCAAATTTGGGCTTAAATCTAAGGCAGCACTACATGTATGGATAAAACATGGTTGGATAAAACAATGCAACCAAACAGAATGTACTGAAGAGATTAATTCAGTACTAATAAAACGACTGAAACTATATATAGTATACAGTATGTCTTCAATGCTTATTAAAATTGGTTGTTAACTTGTTTTCACACTGTCTCGGAAAAATAAAAACAAAAAATAAAGCAAATATTAAATAATTAAAATTATATAATTAAAATTATTAATTTTTTTATACATTTTATACAATTTATTTAATTTAAATATATTCATATTCAACATAAATAAATAACATGAAAATAGTGTGTAATACTTCCAGTAAAAATAGTTCACACAAAAATTAAAATTCTGTCATCATTTACTCTCCTTCGTGTTGTTCCAAATCTCTATGAATTTTTTTTTCTTCTGCTGAACACAAAAGAAGATATTTTGAAGAATGTTGGTAATGGTAACCAAAGAGTAGCCCTTGATTTCCATAATATTTTTTTTTCATACTATGGAAATCAATGACTACCATCAACTGTTTGGTTGGGGAACTAATCTTTTTCCCAAATACAAGGAATGAAAATACCATTCACCTCAACACTGCCTGATCACATCTCTTCTTACTCATCTGAGGAAATGTTTAATCTTAATTAATCCACTTTCTAGACATTAATGATTAAACAGGTGAAAAGAGCAGCCATGGTTTACAGGCCAATCAGAGCCAATTAACAACAAACTAATATTTGACCCAAGGACCTGGAAAGATAAAGAGACTGCCAGAGCCAGCTTTCCAAAAAACAATCTTACGCTACAACGCTCTCCGTCAGTGATGCTGTTAATTCAAGGTGAAGGTTAATGACCCAAGTTTAGGGAAACATGTTGTCATTGAAGTGTGTTAATGTGCTCCAGTGGACGAGCAGTTTTACACGGCAGGAGACGACACAGTTTGGACAGGAAAACATACAATTAGAATATCCCAGCATGCCAAAGTCACATCCTTGCTAAATGTTCTGTATAATATTTTAGATCATTTTTAAAGGTTTATCTGTCATGCTTTTTTTCTCAATTACAAACATGTTTTTATACAAATTTAAACCTTAAATTTGATTTTCAGCTGTCAAAACTTTAAAAATGGGTCTATGAAAATAGGAGTGCCCACAAAAAAGAAAAGGAAAAAGTATTTTAAAACATAGCTACATTTTAAAACACATTTTTAAGTTCTCACAAATGTACTGAATCACAAATTATTCAGTTTAATGATTCTAAAAATGTTTCAAATTCATCACACAGCAGAACTTTTAAGAATGTTTTTAAAAATCTTTTTAAACATACATTTTAAAATATTTTTAAGTTCTCACAAATGTACTCTTTGTATTAAAAAAAAGATTCAGTTTAATGATTCTAAAAATGTCATGTAGTGTAAAATATTTTCATCTATTTTCCATAATACCTTAATCATTATTTTCAGATACATTTAACATTAAAAGAACTGTTCACAAATATCATAAATTATTAATTCATAAATATCATTAAGTCTTTGGAAAGTTGCACCACATGACATTCTACAACCTGAACTATCTTTGCCTTGTCATAAAATATCAAATTATTTGATATTTTAAGCAAGGCTGCATAATTTGTTGAAAACAAATCGAATTCATAAAAATTGAGACTGTGATTTATAATATTATTATTTTTCTTATTAAAGGGGTCATATGATGCTGCTAAAAAGAACATTATTTTGTGTATTTGGTGTAATGAAATGTGTTTATGCGGTTTAAAGTAAAAAAAAACACATTATTTTCCACATACTGTACATTATTGTTTCTCCTCTATGCCTAAAAATCGATGCGTTTCAGAAAGGCTGGGCATAGAGGAGAAACAATAATGTACAGTATGTGGAAAATAATGTGTTTTTTGAACCTTAAACCACATAAACACATTTCATTACACCAAATACACAAAATAATGTTCTTTTTAGCAGCATCATATGACCCCTTTAATGAAATTTCTAGAAACAAAAATATAAAACTGTATAAGACAATAAATAAATAAACAAACAAATAAACAAACAAATAAATAAATAAATAATGCTGGACACAGCATTTCTCATCAATCTATAATTTAACTTCCATAGTAAATATTTATTTTTGACATCAATGTAAACCTTCATCTTTAGACAATTCATATTCATAACACCACATTAAATGAGAGTTCATAATTTAATTGTATAGGAGAAAGAGTTAATAATAAGGACTGTAATGTATAATAATAATAATTTTGGTAACACTTTAGTATAGGGACCAATTCTCACTATTAACAAGTTGCTTATTAGCATGCTGCCTATTATTAACATATTGGCTGTTTATTAGTACTTATAAAGCATATATTCTTCATAACCATATTCTACATCCCTAATCCTACCCAATACCTAAACTTAACAACTACCTTACTAACTAATAATAATAACCAGCAAATTAGGAGTTTATTGAGGCAATGGTTTGTTAATGGCGAGAATTAGATCTTAAAATAAAGTGACCATAATTTTATTTAACAATACTAATATTTATGGCTGTCTTAATTTCTACATTGATGAGTTCATGTGAAACACCATTTACTGCAAATCAAACCGCTCAGAGATACTGAAAACACTGGCTCATGAGCTGCTCGCGTGTAAAAGAACACAGTGCCGCGCTTTACTCTGAAACACACAGCGCATATATTTATTTAATTAAATCTGAGTCTTTTTCAATGGATGATTTTTTGATGTTTTGTTTTGTTTTTTTTAACTAATGAGGATTTTGTCTTTGGCATGATATCAAGGCAGTTGTATCACCCTGACACATCTGACTTTACACCGCCAGTGTCATTTTTTGCAGTGTTTTCTAGCCTCCAAAATTAGTGTGCGCAACCAATGTCACTGTACTGACACTGTGATTGATGAGACTAAAGATCAACCCCTGCAGCCCAACTCTTCATTAGACAAAAGGGGAATCAATCACGAAAGACGCAACTCCTGTACCACAGTGGAATGAAAAAGAACAATGTCAAAATCTGATGTAAAGTTTGTCTTAATCAAAGTTCAATTCAAAGAGGTGAATGATGATTCTGACTTGTGGAGAATAAAAAATTAATTGATTAGTGAAGGAATCTGCCAGAATCCATGAGCTTTAGATATATTGCATTTACTGTCATCACTGGTACGGCCTTGACTTGCGTCACAACGTAGAAAGGAAATAACAATCGTTCAGTGGACAAGCTGCATTGCTTCAGTGTTGATAACAATAGCAGGATGTTCGGCTGTTATCAGGCATTTAGGGAGTAAAATTAATTATGTTGTTAGCTTTTGGCAACAACAAAATCAAGAAAACATGTAAAATGAATTTATTACGCATGTAAACTGACAACTGACGCTATAAGAGAACAGAGATTGAGACTGCTAAACAGGATTTCATGCCTGCTTCACAAACAGGGTACAAAATAGGGCCAGAAGCTGCTCAAAAATCTAGAAAATGGATTACTTAAAGGGGTCATATGATGCGATTTCAAGTTTTCCTTTCTCTTTGGAGTGTTACAAGCTGTTCGTGAATAGATAAGATCCCTAAAGTTGCAAAGACTAAAGTCTCAAACCCAAAGAGATATTCTTTATAAAAGTTAAGACTGGTCCGCAGAAAGGTGGGGCATAGAGGAGAAACAATAATGTACAGCATGTGGAAAATAATGTGTTTTTTTAACCTTACACCGCATAAACACATTTCATTACACCAAATACACAAAATAATGTTCTTTTTAGCAACATCATATGACCCCTTTAAAATGTTAATTTACTTGCAATTTTCGTTATACTGTAGAAATGCTCCAAACATTTATCATTTGCATGAAAAAAAGTAACATTTATTTATAAAATATTAAATTTTTGGTCATTTTTGATCATTAAAGTTTTGATCACAATAGGATACCAACTAAACAGAATAAAAAAGACCAACAAATACACTACTGTTCAAAAGGAACAGTATTTTTGTTACGCAATACTTTTGTTTATCAAGGATGCATTAAATTAATCAATAGTGACATTAAACATTTAAAATGTTACAAAAGATTTCTATTTTAAATAAATGCTGATTTTTTTTTTTACTTTCTTTACATTTATCAAAGTATCCCAAACAAAATGTATCACAGTTTCCCCCCAAAAAATTAATATCCATTATATTAATTAATGTTTTTAACATTGATAATAATCAGAAATGCTTCTTACAATAGAAAACATTTAATTTAAATTACACTAATATTTCATAATGTAACTGTTTTACTGTATTTTTGATCAAATTAATGCAGCCTTGATGAGAATAAGAGCCTTCTTTCAAAAACATTTTGACAATTTTAAAACAATTTTACTTAAACATTAAAATATTAATTACTCAATAAAACAACAGAGAAAGGAATAAATGGTCCCCTTAAGAAAAAAAAAATCATGCTACAGCCAGGTTCATTTATGTTAGATAATAGTTTATCTAGCATACTGTATCTAATAACTCTCACAAGACTGAGAGATCAATGTGCATCACAAACATATGCAGAAGATAAAAGCAAACCAGACCTAGAAAAGCCTCCATTGTCAGATGATCCAGTCTGTCGACATGAAAAGAGCTTCTGCTTCAGAATAAATTAATTATTGAAGGAAGTTATGAATGAATTCCAGGTTTAAAAAACCAGTGAATGCTTAGTACATTCTTAATATAGCTCAAGTGAGGATTTGACTTCATTTACATTTATTTCTTCTTAGCTGAATGCTTTCTTCCCGCGGCAGAGCTAACAGTTTGAGAGGTCATTTTATCATCTGTGCTAAAGGTTTCAGCATCTAGATGGAGGAGTTCTATAATATCTGGAGGAAACTGTCCATTAGCTTTCACACTGATCTCGTGGCAGTTGTTTCGCTGGCACAGACCCCCTTTATATGAATAGAAGAAAGTCTATAAGAGTGCATGACTGTATCAGAGGCAGTAGGCAGCAGGAGGGTCAGTGAAAAGTCAGTTCCACTAGTCTAATAAAGAGAACTAAAGAGCAAGCTGGGAGCTATTTGTAGTAAGGACTGGATTTTCTTGGCTTCAGCTTCGTGTTAATAATAACCCCTGTTTAAATGAGATGTGTCTGTGTTCACCATCATTATGTGGACTCCTAAGGAAATAGATGTGGTTTCCGGAGGACTGCTGGCTCTGATGTGCTTTCATTATCATTGCTGTTGGGCCCTTGAGTAATCCTGACTGCTCTGTAGCTGCTGCAACACGGCAGTATCTGCGTTTCCCTGGACCTCTCGCATTTGGCCAAGATACAGTGGTCTTTCCAAAGAGCTTAAAGAGGGCTTGTCAAATAAGGGTCCAAAGACCCTGTTATTAGGCTCTTGAACAGAACTGGAGCTTGTAGTGGGTGACTTGTAAGGGCTTTTCAATGGTAAATAAGAGCAACTCTGTTTAGAGTGTAAAGAAAATGTTAAATAAAACACATTTTATTTGTAAATGTTCTTTAATATGGCCCTGTTCATCACGACGGAGTTATAAAGAAAAATTAAAAATGTAATTCCAGCTAAATTTTGCTTTCATTTGAAAAAAATATAAATGCTTTCATGTAGAATTACAAAAATTCGATGAAAAATTATGTTACTTTAAAATATAATATCTAATAATATACAGGAGCAATATCACGCTTGTAGCCGTAAGATATAGCTGTATATCGTCACGGCTGTGATTCGGCCAGATAATCACAGCATGCCTATTTACAGCCATATCTCACAGCTACGAGTGTGATATTGTGTTTATACAACAGTTCGCCATCTCTTGTCGCCATCTAATGGCAGTACAATGTAACTGAAATCACCATCACGAACACACACACACCGTTACCCAATACTAAATACTATTATTAAATACTACTATTATTTATATAAAATTGTACTTATTGAATAGTAATATTTAATAAACAACAACAACAGCCATCATAAAAGTTGCTAGGCAATTCAGTCAAAAGTACAAAGGCAGCGCTCTGACATACAGCATTAATGTTACATAAAGTACAACAGATTTTGCCCTCAGCCAGAACTATTTGCTCTGGAACAAATAATAGATTAATGAGACCAAAAACTGCCCGTTAGATTTTCCCAAAACGAAATATATCTCATGTTTAACCACTATAGAGACCAGAGTATGTGAGCGGAGCGCGGAGTGGAGCGGTGTGATTTTGAATGGAGCGAGGAGCGGGTTTTTTTAAAGTCGGAGCGTCGTGGTTTTCGCTCACTCCAAGAGCGCTCCACTACCACTCCATCACGAGTACAATTCATGCCAACAGGCAACAGCCTATAATATAACTGCATATTTAGCAAGAATTCACATGTTAAACATATTTAGCTAGCTGTATGATGGATCACTCAAATCAGAAAGAATGTGAAGGTTATGATGACGGCATGAGCAGGAAGTTAGTTCCCTTTAAGTCGGTCACTCTCGACGTCACGTCGGATGACCGACGAATTGGGATCTCGCTTAGAGGGACCAATCTACTTCGAGTGTAAACTAAACTCATGATTTAAACAGGTACAGCACTTATTCACACACAATCGCTCTCTCAATAATGCATTCAAACAAATGTAATCTTACAGTGCTACTTCATCTGTATTCGATTTCGAATGAGCAGAAATCTGTAAAAAAAAAATGCAGCGATCCGTAGATAAAATAACTGACCTACTGTTATTTTCATCCTTCACAAACAAAATTTGCTCTGCAGAAAGCAGCAATGATATATTTTAATTCTGACAACCATGTAATATTGGCATGTGGTAGGAAAAAAGTTTGTTCCAATAAGCCACTTTGAAATTTTATTTTAATATATGTTATGAACAGAACTTCTGTGATATTTCAAAACATACTGAAATACTTTAGCCGTAAATTTCCTCATGGAGCGAAGGCGGAGCGGTGTTTCTGATATCAGTGAGCGAGGAGTGGAGCGGGAGCGGGAAATGGTGAACCCAGAGCGGAGCGATTATTGAATGCTCGGAGCGCAGAGGGGAAATTGTTGCCGCTCCACTCCGCTTACATACTCTGATAGAGACATCAGAGCCAGCGGCAAATTCCAGAAGATCTGGCCGAGGCGCTGTTCTCTGCGGGTTCATGAACGCTGAACAGCCTCTGACGCCCTGGAGCTCACAACTCCGAAAATGTCGAAACAAATTTTCAAACAGACGTTATCTTTATTAACAAACCGCATATTTGAAGTCTAAACAAGTACATTCTCGCCTTAAAAACTCTTAAAACTACATTCCGTGACTCAAAAACTGGATTATTTATAAAATTATAGTGGATTTGGGCATCTGCCATGACACTCGCTGTGAGAAATACTGCAAGTGGAGTGATACAAATGGTAAAACGGTTGGAGTTTATCGCTTGAATATCGCACTGCTGGAAAAGGCTGTCAGCCAATCAGATTCTAGGACCAGAAAGAACTGTTCTATAAATTGTAATACACTACTGTTCAAAAAAAATTTTTTTTCAATTAAAACTTTAATTCAGCAATACCACATTAAATTGATCAAAAGCAATAGTACAACTTCTATGTTGCCACCCAAAAATTAATAAATTAAATAAATTATTGTTCTTGAACATCAATCATCAATAATAATTGTCAGGACCACTATTGTCAAATATGATTGACAATTAGCATACAGTTTGGATTGGCGGTATGGTTCTGTTCTGGGCAAGAACTCCCTGCGCATCCATGCAGCCTAGCGTGGATGAGAGCAGGGAGAGCAGGGAGAGCAGCGATAACCCGCCAGGGTAAACAGAACAGAACCAACATAAATGTATTGCAGATATTTTTAAAGTTCAATAATTTTATGTACACATTTTAGAATTAGTCTGATTCAAAGGAGAATCAGAAGGCTGAATCCTGACTGACAGAGGAGGAGCTGGGGATGGAGAAGGGTAATTAGCTATTGAGCAATGTGAAAACTGCTGATAATACTGAGGGACCTTATATATGAATGCTTAGATAGGTGTCATATTCCTATAGGTAGATGGGGATCAGCTGAGAGTCAGCTGATGCGAGCTTGACTAACGTGACCTGCCGGAACTAACGATGCACTTGATTTTTGAGAGATCATGTGACACTGAAGACTGGAGTAATGCTGCTGAAAATTCAGCTTTGCATCACAGGAATAAAAAACATTTTAAAACATAGGCTATTAAAATGGAAAACCGTTATTTTAAACTGTAATAATATTTCACCATATTACTGTATTTTGTATCAAATAAACACAGGCTTGGTGAATTTCTCTTCAACCCAATTTTACTGCTTTTTCCCCATTAGAAAATAATGGTTTTATATGATGTAATATATCAACCTTCAAGCTCATAACAAATATGTTTTTAAAAAGAGATATTATGGATTGATGCATTACAAGCCAAAATGTGTAATTATGAGTGTGTCTGTCACTGACAAACTGGTAACACTTTAGAACAGGGAACACATATTCATATTAATTAAGAGTTTTCCTTCAATAAACTCATAATTTGCTGCTTATTAATAGTTAGTGAGGTAGTTGTTAAGTTTAGGTATGGAGTGGTTTTAAGGGATCTAAAACATGGTCATGCAGAATAAGCCATTAATATGTACTTTATAAGTACTAATGAACAGCCAATATGCTAGTAATAGACATGCGAATAAGCAACTAGATAATAGTGAGAATTGGTCTTTAAAATAAAGTGTTACCGACAAACCCATATTTGCTGACCAGCGATCATGTATTTTACATGTTGGTCACGACCCTGTTACTTTTGGCCTGAAAGTGGAAAACATGATCTGTTTAATCAGGTTTAATCATTCTTCTGTTAATCATCCAAGCTGGCATGTGTATCAGAGGACACCAACTTGCAATCCCAATTTGCCAAATATTTTCTGATCAACCAGCCTAGCCAGTTTATTCTGTAATATCTGATGGCTTTGTTGGTGAATCTGCTGGCTTACTGTGTTTACCTAATTGGCTTTGCAATGAGAAGAAGGAGACTTCAGATAAATATGCTTGAATAAAGCCTGTGGTCTGGTGAGGAGAGCTAAAAAAGACTCATAGCCATGAACCTTCCATTAAAAACCACAACAAACTGTTATAAAGCAATAAACAAACTGTTGTAGCGCCACAGAGCATAACTCGCAATAAACATCTCATCGCTGAACGGCTCCATCTTCTAAATTAGAAGTTTTATATCGCATTATACAGTAGCTACACACAGCACTATAGCACACTAAATTGCACCATATCGTACTACACAGACAGAAATGAGCACAAAACAAAATAAAACACATTGACTGGGTTTTCTCAGAGCTGAGTTTCTCCCCAGCTTGCACCATGCTATTTTTTGCTGTTCATTTAGTTCGAGGTGATAGGTGTAGGCTTAATTAAAATGATCGCCTATCATGATTTTACACTGAAAGATCATTTTAGGTCTTCCATTTAAGGTTGTGACTTTCTGCCTCACTGCAGTTGCTAAGTCACATCCTTAATATCTAGCTTGCATTAAAGGAATTTTCTAGATTTAAAGTTAAACTCCCTTAGTAAAAAAGTAAAATATTTAAAATACCTTTATTTAAGTATAGTAAGTATAGTAACATATTTTCTGACATATTGCTCAAGACTTACTGATATAAAAACTATAATACAACTTTATTTGGAGTACTATATATTAAGTCTAAAATGTGTTCTAATGTCACTACTGATTGTATGATCTTTGAATTATTTCAGTCTTTAAACGCAAGATATTTAAAATGTACCTGAAGTATACTTGCAATAGTTCCTTTAGCACAATCAAATATATACTTCAGTATATCTTTAGTTGGACTTCAGCACAATTAAAGTGCATTAAGTACAAAATTGGTTGTTCCAATTTAGCAGACTTTAAGTATAGTAAAAGTACAATTGCAGGGTATTTTTATTAAGTACATATGTAAATGTATTTGTTGTACACTTAGCATGAAATAAATGTACTTCAAATGCATTGTATTTTTTTTTTTCACTAGGGTCAATAGACAGCTAAACTTGTGGTATAATTTTGATTACCACAAAAAAAAAATTTCCCATACATAAATACATATGTGCATAAAAAAGTATGCATATTAGCATGATTTCAGTGTGACATTGTGATAAGGGAAAAACAAGATGGAAACATTGTATTTCAATGCTGCTGTGAGTGGACACAAAGTCTCCTGGAGGAACGTAAAATGTTTGCTACAAAATGTTCTTATAGTTATATAGAATAAAAATACAGTAAAACAGTAATATTGTGGAATACTATTACAATTTAAAATAACTTATTCCAGCAAAGCTGAATTTTTGCAGCCATTACTCCAGTCTTCAGTGTCACATGATCTTTAAGAAATCATTCTAATATGCTGATTTAGTGAAAAAACAATTATTATTAATGTTGAAAACAAATGTGTTGCTTAATTTTTTGGAAACCATGATCAATTTTAAAAGAACTATATTGATTAGAAAGTTCAAAAGAACAGCATTTATTTGAAATAATATTTTTATTTTGTTCTATATAACTACAAACATATTTGTGTTTTCTAGCATTTTTCATTCCCCCAGGAAACTTTGCGTTTGGTTGCAAAAGCTCTGAAATATAGTTTTTCGTCCCACCTCACATTATTATTTCCATCACTAGTTTCTCACAAAGGTTTTCTGGCATTTTGGGAGTCAGCCAATGTAAGTTTTTTGAGGGAGTGCAAAAGTTGTATTTTATATTTTATAGAATTTTATAGCTTCAATTTAGTTTTTTTGTTTAAAAAGTTTTCATGCATCATTATACCACAAATGCTGTTGCGGAAGCTTAACTTGCATCTAACCTGCACTATTGCAGTGCTGAAAATAAAGTGTTATTTTAGTGGCTTGTATGAAATAACAGTGGCATTTTCTAATTCATCATACATCAAATTTCTAAGGGGGTCCTTGTCAGCTGTATACCTTTGCCTGGTGTTAAGTCCACCCCTACTGCTACATCGGTCAGTGAGAAGTGGCTGGTTTGAAATGCTCGTCACAAGCATCTGTCATCAGCCTCTTTATCCTGACAGTCTATTACAGCAACTGGGTCAGAGCTGCCCAGTTTAGCACAGCCTCTGTCAAGACCCCTGGCAGACGACAGCCGAAGGTACGTGGGCGACCCAGACTTTGACGCATCAGAACAGAAGCTCAGACGGAGAGATGTTCAGAAAGTGGCGGTCACGACCCAAACAGCAGGAGCACAACATGACAAAGAATTGGCTAATATCAGAGCGCTGTGTTGGGAGACGAGGCTTTGGCAGGCTCCTCTGCCCTGCTAGAATCCAACCAGGCTCTCGCCTGCCAAAAGATAGTTTGCAGTCAGAGTGAAAAACAAAGGATTAGTTTTAAAGGAGGGCAAAAATGTAGAGCCCATCTCACGCTTCAACCTGCCAAAGCCTACTCAGCGGAACTCATTCATAGAGAGAGCAGAAGAGTAGATGAATAAGAAACGGAATCAGTGAGTAATGGAGTAGATGAACAGAGAAGAAGAGGATACGAGGAATAAGAAAAGGCTCAGAACAGAGAAACTAAAAAAAATGTACAAATGAAAAAATTCAAAGCAGTCGTAGCTTGTGGTTACAGATTAAGGATTAATATGCGGGTTCGATCCTAAAAAGGGACCGCCAGCTTTTTTCATGCATTCTTCTTCTTCTGTTTTTAAATCAAATAAAGTTTAGTTAAAAATTTTTTTTTATTTTTTTAATTTAAATTAAACAAAAAGCTGACCCAAGAAGTGGTTTATGACTGTGCAAGCTTTGGGGGTGTTGATGTAAGAGATCTACTCCATGTCGTTTTGATCATTGTTTTGAATCCAATCCGGATGTAGTCTTTGACAAAAACGCATGCTTTCTTAACTGATGACTGGAAACCTTTTTTTTTAAAGGGGTCATGAACTGCCTTTTTATTATTTTGTACTGTTCTCTGAGGTCCACTTATTATGTTATCAAGATTTTTACGTAAAAATACATAATTTAGAAGTAATAGGCGATTTTCTGTCCTGTTTTGACCCCCCTCATCAGAACGCTCCGTTTGAATAGGCGTGGCAGATTGTAGACTCGGAAGTAAACGCCCACTGCTATGATTGGCTAACAGTTGTGTGCCAGTCTTCACAGATGGATGCTGCTGAGATTTAAGTAAAAAACACATAAATACTCATATCAAATGATCTGTTTAACAGACAAAGCAATAGTGATCACGTAATAAAAACTTTGCGCACAGGATCTGAGCTTTACGGCGGATGGAGATGGCGATCGCGTCTGTTCCTCTCACAAATCAATCGTTTTGCCTCGGAAAACTTGGATTATTAATATTTTTTGAATAAATTATGACTGTAGCTGTATCTGTCTGTTATATCTTGTGTTTTATTGAAAAATGGTAGGTTTAGGGGCAGGGGTTCGGTAACGTGCTCATAAATGTGTAAATAATGTAATGTAAATAAAACTGTTGTGACTGTTTACATTGAAAAATCACACTCCGACATATATGCAATAATGGCATTATTATAACCTAATATATAATTTAATTATGACGATAAAATTCCCAGTGCCTTTCGTGTCGGCATACTGATGCCAAGGGTTTCTTATTTAAAGCAATGGAGGACCCTGAACGTCGAAAAATGACGCTAAAGTGTCCTGATCAAGCGTCAATATGTGACGAGCTGGGAGTGGGAATGTGTCGATGCTGTGTATAGTTCGGCACAGCATCGTCTTTTAGTTTCAATATTTCTGAAAATCCTGCCTCGAATTGTGCCTTGTTTGTAAATGAATCTGTGGTAAAATGAAGTGAACAAAGCACCAAGTTCCTACTGACGCAGTCTGAAAATAAATAAAGTTCATTCACTCTTTCCTAACGTTGGGATCAGAATTAAGGCAATGCAAAGAGTATTTTTTCCACAGCTTGGCACTGCACAGCATCTTGTTTTCTTAAGGGCCATCTTTTGGCTTCTATGTTTGGTTTCTGCGTTTCATGCATATGCCTATCTCGTTGTTTACACTACATGCGCAAATCGGTGGGCGGGGCTAAACAGGCAGCGATGTAGAAGCAGGTGTTGATCTTCTTCTGCAGAGTCGTGTTTAGCCACACTATTACGTCATAAAGTGGCACATTCCACAAGCTGTCGTTTTGGCAGATCGGCTTCAATATAAGCTATTTTTAGAATAACGAGTACGTTTTGAGTTCTGAAACTCACAGGATGTTTTTATATATGTCAAAAGATCAAGGGATCAAGGGATTTTGATTTCTCAGTTCATGACCCCTTTAAATCACTGGCAGGGAAAGAGTTAAAGTCAATAGGATCCAATGTTGTTTTGACTTGTAAGGACTTCAAAATATCTTCTTTTGGGTGAAAGAAAGTCCCATTTTGGAACAACATGTGGGTGAGTAAATGACGACAGAATGGTCCTTTCTGGGTGAATTAATTTAGAAAAAGCAAGCATTTATTTAAAGTATATATTATGTATTCACTTAGTGAGTTACTTGCTTTTATTCTAATTGTTACTCAGTTACCAGAATTCAAGTGACTAGCCCTTCCAAGTATTGTAAATCATTGCTTCAATTAAAGGCTAAATAGCTATCACTGATAAACATTTACTCTGTCATGGCCAGACACTTAAAATTGATTCCGAGCATTGTGGTGGATAAATGTTTCTCTTGCTCTTGGGTCTTTTAAGGATATTATCAAGAATAAGTATTAAGCTTGTAGATAGCAGTGGGCAAGCAGCCAAATTAAGGACTTTTTTCTCTCATTTAGCACATAGGTAGTATATCATGGTCATTACAAACCACTTTAATGGCTGAAGTGAAGCCAATTTAAACCCTAAGAAATGTCAAGTCAGCCGTGAGCAGGTAAGAAAGCAACATATTTCTGAAAAAACACACATGAAAGAAGCTCTTAAAGGAATAGTCCTTGTTCAGTACAAGTTAAGCTCAATAGCATTTGTTGGATGTTAATTAGCACAAAAAAGCTCATTTGTATTTTTTTTTTTATGAAAAAATACACAGTGAGGTCATTAAAATGGGTCAAATCATAAATGTTTGTGTGAAAAATAACCACTTACTGTACTAAACATTTCTCCACTGCATGACAATGAAATGTCATAAACCCTAAATCAACTATAAAAATCACAAGAACTTCACAATTTGTTCACAAGTTTTAACATATTACTTCATGTTAAAGAATTGAATTTAATAAAAATTATAAGCTTCACATTAATGCTTTCAATCCTACAAAAATTCATTCATTTTTGTCTGAATGATTTTGATTGAGTGAGACTAAAACCCTCTTTTGTGCATCAAGCTGTCCTAGAATTAAATAAGACATCAAAATTCCAATAACAGAATTAATGTTTTTTTTTTCCTGTAGTGTCTATTGTTACATTTTGTATTTTGTTATACGAGATTGTAAAATCTGGTGATCTATGTGGTAATAATTGAAGTTTTTATATTTATACATTACAAAATTGTCCAGATTTACTTCCATTTTAAGTGACTCACCTTGATTTTTGCACCTTAACAATAAAACGAAGACAAGGTTTTTGTGGTAATCAACAATAGTGACAGCATTGCTGTCAGTAGGGGTTGCGATAAAACTGAAGTCTACTTCCATACTGTGATGTACATCCAATTAACAAACAAAAATATATGGGGCTTCTATCCATCGATTGTTGATTGTATTTTGAGATGTGGCCAATGCAATCAAAAATAAATGCAAGCTTGCAGTCAACTGTAGAAAAGGAACAGCTTTAAGGCTTGAGCTGAGAAGACAGCATACATCACCAGAGAGAAGTCTGTCATTTCAGGGTACATTTATACAACAGCGACATACTAAAAACAGAAACCTTTTTTCCCTACAGATGAAGAATTATCCCTATTCCCACGGATCCAAAGTTAAGCCAAACATTTAACAAGCATATGCTCTAACAAAGATTCATGCTAATTTGCACACGTGTTAAGGGAGTTAAAGGAAATCGCTGTTTAACTGGCCCTTTGGGTTCCCTCATAGAGCCAGTATTTGGTTAGTACAGGCCAGAACATTCCCACAGAGGCCACACTGTCACTTCCAAACGTCAGGGCTGAAAATCTCCCGGAGAAGTCTTGTACCCTGGAGGCAATGCTGCCTATCACTGTCTCACACCTGTGCACTGTTATAACTTATCTCTCTACGCCTCTACAGCCTTCTTTTCTGGGACTCCTTCAATTTTTTACTTATCAAGTCACTGCTCATCAAGTCTGCCTCGCTCTGACACACAGATCCAGACAGTAGACAGAGCATCAGGTAGAGGAGAATTACACAGCCGCTATGGTGTGAGGATGTCAAGGGCACAGGCAGTAATTCGAAGGCCGGTCTGGGACCGTTACAGCAGCACGTCTCAGGTTCTGATGTTAAATGTGTTTCTATTTAATGCTGAGTATTTAATGAATGGGTGTTAATGGAAGTCTAATGTCATTTACTCACTCACGTCATTCCAAACAATGCTTTTCTTTCTTATGTGAAACACATTTAGTAGAATATCTATGTTACAACGAAATAAACACTTGCAGTCAAGCTCCAGTGACAAAGCACCATCTAATTTAGTCAATCCGGACATTTTCAAACTAGGGTCTGACTAGTTCACATGTTATAAAATTAAATATCTTTCAATATCTTGCCAAAATTACAAATTGGGCATTAATACTGTTTAAAATATCATTCAGAGGACTGGTTGGAAATCATGAGATTCACTGTGATTATTCTATTGTATATATTCTATCTAGCCCTAGTTTTAACAGTACGAAATCATTGTTTGTGGAAAGAAAAAGACAAATGTTAAATCTTCCTAAACAATTTCTCCTCCTCTGTAATAATACCTGACATTATTTGACACATAATATTAAAATACATTTTAACTAGACCAAAAATCTCTCAAATGAATAGTGTGTGAATACACAAAGTAAATATGCTTCGGATAATATTATTAAAATTTGCTTTGGTCTGGTACACTGACAAAATAAAAGCAATTATTTAATTTTGTAAACAGCATGTTGTCTTAATATGAGGTTTAATATTTTTCCAGATAGTTTAAATGGGTTTAAACACAAAAAATATATAGAGTGCTGCCTGCAGGGATGACATTTTTGTGGGCCAAACCCCAGAAAGGAGTTTGTTCCATTGTGTTGAAGTCAATGGGTTTTTTCAAACGGTTTTGTATAAATGCCTGAAATAAGGTCTATAGGGTTAACAAAAGCTCAAGATATTTTTACATTTTATACTACAAAATAAAATACATCAATAACTGTCTTGAAAAGGGTGGTTGCTAACAAGTGGCTAAATGGGACTACAGAGGTTGTCAAGGGCATTAAAAACCATCACATTAAACAGATAAACTCATCTACGCACTAGTCTGCTTTTACAGTCTCGTTTTGTTTATAATCACAATCTTGCAACTTTCAGGGAAAATATTTTTAAATAAAATGGACACTTCATAAAGCATCTAGTTCATTTATATAGCATACAGTTAACTTTTTAGTTAAATTTCTAGTGATTGTATTTAGGCTTCAAAATCATCGAACGTTGTGTTCATTATAATGAAGAACAAAACGTGTAAGAATCATAAACTTCAAAACGTCACTTGGTCGCATATTTTCTGCAATAACCTAAAAGCAAATGGAAAATATTAGTCTAAAAATGTTTGCCTAAAAAATATCACTGCAGTGCTTTATACCTGCCTTTATATATTAAAAAGGGATTCCTTTACAAAGAGATCATTATATTTAGTGGTCAGAAAGTTGGACTCGTGTAATTAATTCCAAGTTCTGTCTTCTGCTGCTCAATTCATCAGCAGCCACGTACTGACGACAAAACCACATGAATCAAAAATTCAATACATTACATGTTTCACCAGAGTCCAATTTAAGAGGGTTTTAAAAGCATGAAATAGACTTATGTTTTTCCCCGTCTGCTGCTTTTCACGTCACAGCTCACGCATTAGCCCGGAGCAAGAGAAGGACTGGAGACTGTTCTCATGGTGCCATCAGCCAGTCAGATCTGTCAGGACGTCATTTTCCTGCAGCTCAAGTGTGTTCTGTCACATGGCATGTAGGTCATGTACTCCCAGGCCGGCTTGTGCCAGCCGAGCAACTCTCTTTGAGATGAATGGGAATGCTAACGGATACTCTCTCCAGGTATTTTAGACATCCTTGATCACTCTCTTGTCGAGGTTTAGGTAAGGAGGCTGGATGTAAACAGACATACTTGAAAGCGTATGAACATCTCAGACAGTAGATGATCTCTGAAGGATTCGTGTGTAGTGGATCAGTTCCCGTGTTGAGATACAGGTAAGGTTTGCTCTCTCTGCACCGAGCGCTGAGGTCATGGAGTGTGTATATCAGCCACATTAACAGCTAGTAAAAGAGCACGCTCTCTTCAACAAACCGTATCATCCTGCCCAATAACTGGCTCCTGGAATTTTGATTAAATTCATATCGATTTTTGCGTTCCGCTGATCTCTGTGTCACAAATAACTCCTGACTCTATTGCAACATATATTGAAATTGGGGGAGTCAATTAAGAAAGATAATTCAGTTAGAACTGAGAATAGGATCGAAGCATTAAAGTTTGCACTCTAAAAAATGCTGGGTTAAATACAACCCAGTGCTGGGTAAAATAGGGACAAACCCAGCAATTGGGCTGTTTTGACCCAGCGGTTGGGTTAAATGTTTAACTAATGTGTTGCTTGAGAGCAGCTCTCACTTGAACAACTGAAACATTGCGGGGAAAAAAATCTCTGAAGCTAGCATATAAACGGTCTCAAAATATTGAAAAGCCAAAATGTTATCTTGTACTGTAATTAAAATGATACTTGTGTTGACCCAGAACAAGTAAAGTGGCATCAAACCATGTCTACAAGCATTGTTATAATTAAATCCTCATATAAAAATAAATTAAAATATTAAAACAAACCTATTTTATTTGAGCTAGTTTCCAAGGCAACATTTCCCATTTTAATTTAGTTTACATTAATTTACTAAAATAACCAGTGTTGGGGAGTAACTAGTTACATGTAACGGAATTACGTAATTTAATTACAAAATAAAAGTAATTGTAATCAGTTACAGTTACTAAGAAAAAATATGTAATTAAATTACAGTTACTTATGAAAATGTTAAGGATTACAAAGGGGGTTACATCTGATTTTTTTCACACACACTCCCACATACAGGTTGAAACAACCCAGCATTTTTTAGAGTGTATATATGCTAATTTAAAAACAACAAAATAATAACAAAATCTAGCTAGTATCACAATGACACTAAAATAACATTGGTATTGTCGTGTTAAATAAAAAATATTTGCAAATATAGCAAATCTTTAGTTATAATTAAGAATGAATTGAAACTACAAGATATTGATAAAATATAAAAAGATATTCTATTGAACCACTTGTGCAATAGCAGTTTGGTTTTAGCTAGTAACAAGAAAACATAATCACTGAAAAACCCTAAACAATTTATTTACTTTTTGTATGAAATATAACCAATATTTCATACAAAAAGCATAAGCCTTTCATTTTAATCTATTTTATGAAATACCTTTAATTATTCATAAAACATATTAACCTACATTTTTTCCCCCATTTTTTATTTACATAAAGTGTTGATTTACAGTCTGAGGAAGACTGTTTTTGGGTGGAGTGGGGTTAAAATAAACAGTAAATGTTATAAAATTTTTGATTTGCATAATTAACAATCTACTGATGATCTCTGATTAATATCGAAGTGGAATTAATACTATTTTTAAAACAAAAGGCAGGTGAAGGTTTGGGACACGTTTTTCCTCTCTAGAATTAGAGAACCACATTACCCAACATAATGATAAGCAACATTACTTTTATCTAAATGCCTCCACAGTACAGCAATCACAGGGTCAGTCCCTCTGGACCAGCATGAAGTTAAGCGCTTTGTTCAAGGTCACAACAGTGGAAAGATTGTGATCTTAGTCATTACAGTAGTTAGGTAGCGCATGGGATTCACCTCTGCCTGGGATTGATTTGTATTAACAGCTCTGATTTTTATCCACCAAGTTATCAGGCAATCCATGGAGGTTATCTCATAGGATGGGGAAGTTTAGGAAATGCATTGAATAAGACAAAACAACACGGTCTGAAACACTTTGAATATTAAGCTCAAAAGTAGTGTTGTAGTATATTTATGGATCTTTCACATCAAACAATTGTGAATCAATTCAACAAAACGGGAGAACAGCAGGAACGTGCATGTTTAAGCTCCTGGGACGAGACTTCATTGTATCTACCACTAGCTAACAATATGTTACTTAATAAATGATCACCTTGCAATTCTGGTGTTCAAATAAAACCTATTTCATAATAATAAATGACCACTAGATTGTATAAATTGCTGAACGTTGAATATTTAACCAGCTATCAGCAAAACACGAAGCACAAGGCTTGCGCTTACTGGCCTTCAAAAGAAGCTGATTCTGTTAAGTGAAGTTTCTTTAACTGTTCAGCAACAAAATCTCCTTGAACCGCATACTTTTTCTTATGAAAGTACCTAGAGTCCTTTGCAATTGCTGGATCAATTTTGTGCTGTTTCAGAAAAGACTTGGATTTCATGATCTATAAATTCATGGAGCAAGTAATAGTCTTGAGTTCTGCCCAAGGGTGACCTTTAAAATCTCACATATTTTGTGTTAAGCAAACTAAACGTGGGACCTTTCACACATGCACACAGCGAGGATTGGGGTAAAATATCTAGATGGTTTTGGCTTAATAATCTTCGCTGGTGTGCGGAGACGGTTTCTAATCAAACACACTTGAATACTGCCCATTTAGCAACTGCCAGTTTAACAATTCTCTTATAAATTTTACAGTGTTGTGATAAACTGCGATAAAATAAAGTGATGTTTTTATGAGCTCTGCAACAGTCAATGGAAGCTCTTTTTATTATGTAAGTCTTTATAGCATACTTCCACAGCAAGACATCGCTACAGCTGTACAGATATAGACTCCACATAATAAAGAGCTTTGTGTTTTGGGTTTTTCTGTGCACTGGGTCTCTCTTTCATTTTTTGGCATCCCCTCTGGTAAGTCCTTTACATTTCTACTGCAAATTAGAGACAAGAAAGAACATTTATTGTTTTAATTGGGCTCATTGCAAGCAGATCTGGGATGCGAGGACAGATGAGACAAAGAACAAATGTATCTGTAATATAAATGTCCTTGGACTTTTGAAGCCTGTTAATCACATATACATATACACACACACACACATACATATATATATATATATATACACACACACACACACACACACACACACACACTCTACCAGTCAAAAGTTTGGAATAATTAGGATTTCATTCAGCTTTGCCATCAAAAAAATAAATTACATTGTAAAAATATAACAAAACAGAAAATGTTTAAGTTGTAATATTTCATAATATCACAGTTTTACTGTATTTTTTTGTACTTTTTTACTGTATTTTAATTTTCAAATCATAATTATTCCAAACTTTTGACCAGTAGTATATAGAAAATCACATGGTGCAACCATTATGCAGAAAAACATAAAACAGGAAATTATAATATATAGAAGATCCTTGCAGACCCTCAGGCTTGTGTCTCTTAAATAAGTCTCCAAAAATATATTGTCACTTAAGGTGAGACACTGCAGGTGAATAGGGTAAAAAAACAAACAAACTAATAGTTATCGCCTTACTTACCCAGCTGATTGATTACATTGATAATTGCAAACATTTTTTGTATTACAAGTTTTCTAAAATGTTAGGTTTAAATATGCAAATGAGTGATTATTTAATTAAATATGCGCTAATTTGCATACAATTCTAGTACAAAAATCTAAACACTGGATGATGTCAGTTTCAAAATTCTTGTTTAATTTTTTTGACATATTAGAGACAAGTTTTTACAGAGGGAATTTTGGGTATCTCATTTTTGTCACGCCATAATTCAGAAAATGCTTAGAACTGATAGAAAACACTATATTTTCACAATTTGGGGGGGAATAACATGTTGTATATAATCAAGCAAATTATATATGAACAAATCCCTCTGTAAAAACCTTCAGGATATAGACAGGAATACAAATGTAAAGTTTGGTGTGTGTAAGTGCTACTGAAGTGGAGATTTATGGCTCAGTGTAGGAGAAGAAAAACTCATTTTGAGAAAACGGCCTTTAAAAATGTGTATTGTAATTGAAATCTATTGACACAAATAGATAAAGTGCTATAAAAGAAACACTTAACAGTGTCTTTTGGATGTTTTCTTTCCACTAGTCTGAAAAAACACTTTATGAAAAACCAAAAAGCCCAAAATCTCACTTGACAGGTGCATGAAAAAACTGTGTTTTTGCCTGCAGTGTCTCCCCTTAAAACATAATTTGACCTTTTATGACAAGCTAAGGTTATTTCAGGTTGTAGAAAGTCATGTGGTGTGAAAAACACTGAACAAAAAATTTGACATAGTAACAATTTTCACTCAGAAACTGCTAGTAAATTAAACAATTAATCAAAAAGAAATGGCAAGTAACACCTCGAATATAATATAAAATCTTTAAGTACAAAGACTAAAATAGTATATTCTTGTTGCATTAAAAAGTATTTTGTTGTATTAAACCTTCGGATTGCATTGCTGTATCTACCACTAATAACAGAGATAGCTCTCCCAAAAATTTAAATTCTGTCATTACTCAGTTGTTGTCTGCTGAACACAAAATAAGATATTTTGAAGAATGTGAGTAACCAAGCAGTTTCTGGTCCCCACTGACTTCCATAGTTTGGACAAGAAAATACATTTAGGACCAGAAAGTGTTTGGTTACCAACATTCTTCAAAATATCTTCTTTTGTATTCAGCAGACAACAACTTGAGGGTGAGTGACTGATGACAAATAATTCATTTTTGTATGAACAATCCTTTTAACTTCTTATCTTTCCATCACATTCTTTTAATATGCTCCTCTGATCTAATTGAAACTCAGCTGAGATTACTGAAGCACTCCCCCACTGTTGTATTACCAAGCAGTCATGCACTCTGTCAGAAAGCCATTGTCACCCACTATAGTAACACTGTTTCTGTTTGGGGTCAATTAAAAAGGCCTTGGGGTCTTTTGGACCTCTAACAGAAAACGAGAGTTAAAGCTTCAAAGTTGATGTGCTAGAACTGCAACCATAAAGCAAACTGTGAGGAATAAAACAACGAGAGAAAAAACTCACACTGCAACACTGCCCTGTGCGCATCTCCGCATGGAGCACAAACAATTGATGAACACAACACAAGGCAAAAGCCAGCCTGCTGAAGAACACACATTTCTCCTCAAAGAGCAAGATTAGCAGATCAAGTGAAGCAGGATCCAAGCGGCTCGGAGCTCCAGAGCGTCCCATAAGCATTACAGCAGCAGCCAGTTCACAAGCCCTATTATCACCCTGCCTTTATTTGTGCCTGAGTGATGTTGCACACTAAAGCAGAGCACCGTGAGCTTTTACACTGATTGGCAGATTGCAGAAGGACAGAGACGGAGGTTTACAGCCTACACAGTGAGATCTGTCAATGTCTGATTTCCCTGTGCCGCTTGTCCGATGTCAGCATCATGACTCATGACAGTGGACAACATCTTTTGGAGGTATGGCTTCAGCCTCAAACAATGGCTTTGGTAAGTCTTTCCATTTAAGAAGAATGATTCAGTCTGGTCTCATTGTTTATCCTCCTGAGACCCAGCTATGGAGTTTTTGCCTCTGTAGTGGACATTATATTTTAGTGAATTTCTCTGAGACCTCACATGTCACAGTTTTAAGTCTGGATGTTCTGTACAGAACACATTCAGGGCTTTCCAGAGATACCAAATGATTGGATGTTTCACCATGACCACTCCCTCTCCTTGGTTTTTAAAAATGGCTGACATTAATTTAGTGATAAAATTGTACATCCTCATAACTTATGAATAAAATATAATTTTTCAAAAATTTTATTTTACCATTTTTTTCTTATGCTCTAAACAATGTAATGACATGAAAAAATACTAAATTCACAAAGCTTTTATTTACATCCAAATGACAGTGTTGCAGTCGCAGTCCTCTCTGACAAAATACAATAGTTTTGTGTGCGGTACGGAGCAGAGTTTAAGTTGTCAATCGCTAAAATCTTATCTTGGTGCGCATTTCTCAGTCTAACGCGCATCACCCCGAAAACACAGCACATCGCGTCTGTGACAAAGCAGGCGAGAGCCAATGAGTTTTTGATGCCATTGCCGTAAAAGCTGTCGTAAAACTTCTTGAGGTGGCAGTTTTTGAACTTGTAACGAGTATGATTGGGTATTGAGAACAATTCCGTTGTAGAACCGGTTCCATAGTGAGAACTGTGGATTCTGTAAGACACATGCATTACGATTTCGCTTATCAATTCCTGTGTGCGTACGTCTTAATCTGACTTTAAACCATTCAAGCACAAGAAGATGTGAAAGAGAAAACAGTGCGCACACCCAAAGTTGCCTCTCATTTAGTTGAGTTTTTGAGTTCTCTTTCACATCCGCTTGTGCTTGAATGGACAAATACACACAAATTGGATCCATGCATTCAGTCTTAAAGGGACAGCAGCTTAATATTCCTTCTGCTGTCTGTACCATTAATGTTAATCAGAGAACAAAAGAATAATAAAATCACTCACTGATCTTGACTGATTAACTCTAATTAGGATTAATCTATATTTAATTTAGAAAAACTATGCAGTGCTATTTTACATTTGGTTTCAATTTCTGTACCTGAACTTTGTTCTATTTATTTTATTTATTAGTGCTATTGCTAATTTGTTCTTATTTTGTTACTGACTGATTAATTGACCTTAATAATGTTTGAAATCTGTATTAGTTAGTCTAGTTGCTGTGTTATTTTTGTGAAAATTTTGTATAAAGGTTCCTTGTGTAAGTGTACTTTAGGCTGCTGATTTTTGGCATTCATCAGCAACACAGTGTTTTGCAAAAAGACACAGAATAAATATGTTCATGAAAAATGTTTGACTTCATTTTTTATACCTCACTGGAATCGAAACTAGGAATCGTTAAGAATCAGAATCACAAACATTCAAATCATACCAACCCTATAACGAGTGCAGGATTTGATATTTACGGTTGATGCCGAGGATGGAGATGAAGACAGATGAATAAAGGCTTGAATTTGCATGTGTTCCTCGCAGTTGAATGGATTCTGAAGATCTGGATTACAGTTTACAAATAAAACAGACTCATATTGTGTTGTTATGTTGTATTTTTGGTTCTGTTGTCAGTCACAGCATGACTCCCATGGCAAACAAAATGAATAGAACTTGTTAAGTGAACAATTTTTCATTTTAAGGTTGTAAAGTGTAGTCTTGTTTAACATTATGTAATCCTTCAAAACGAGTTGGCAGCAGAAATCACACTGAACAGAACGAAATGTTATCATTTCACATTAAGTACATGAGTTAACTGTTTAAATTTGTACACACTGGTACATCTATAAAGTGTTAATATGTAAATATTTTATATTTTAGATGCTGTCAGTATGTCAATATTGTATATTTCAGCATCTATGCAAATGTAAGTAAGAGTATGTGTGGTAGAACCACACATTTTTAAATTAAAAAAGCATACAAATACTCATGAGCTCAAGTTGAATGATTAGATGTGGAGAATTTCACTGGATTTTCACTAAATATTTGGACAGTAGTTAAGAAGCCCCTGAAGAGATTTTAATGGATGGATATTAAACAAGACAAATGTATGCGTTTCCCCATCTGGCTGTAAGATTTAGAGTATTTTCTCCCTTTTTAATTTCTTAAAGTACCTTGTGATGTAAGTACTTTTCAGCCAGTGCTGCATGCCAAATACACCAGCACATGAAGCTTCCCTCCGCAGCCAAGACAGGTGCAAAATATCCAATACACTCAAATGAACTCCATAATATATCATTAGGTATGCCAACAATTCAGCATCAAACATGACAACAAACAAACGAGAGAAATACAATTATATGCAAACAGCACAGCTGCTTCATGCAAATGTCATTTTAACCATCTAATGTATTCCAGGCCATATCATTAACTCCAGCATTTTAGCAGAACATCTCATTTGACACTGATGTCTGTGAAACTGTCTCGGCGTATGACATACCTGACTGAGTGTAATGCAATGCGGCATCTATTTCTGCTTGAGAGAACACACCTGTCAGAGAAACATTTTCTCCTATAGAGCAGGTGGATCATAACAATCCAAACACAAACCTAACACACAAGCTGAGGAGATCTGTTGTGACCTGAGGGCTAGTCCACATCAAGCTGCATCTCAGAGTGAAGCCAAAATCTCCACAAAAATGAATCTACATTGACATCAAAGAGAGAGAAAAAATAACATAAAACTCTGAATCATATTATAGGCCATTTCGGGTAGCACATAAATTGAGGGCATGGTAGATAATTAGTTAGGTCAGGTCTTGCATAAATTGTTTGACAAGCACCTGATTTGGCGATTAGGCTAAGCCTGCCATCTTTGAAAATTTGTCTTGTGTCATATATCTAATTATTCATCTAGATTTTTGTAATTAATATTTGTTATTTTGTTAATTAGATTTCTGTCCAGTCTGGTGGATCTAAATTACACAGGTGACACATTTTCATTGTCAAGGACAAGAAAAAAATATAATAATCTAAAAACGTGAATACATGTTGGGATTTAGCTATGCCTTCAACATAACATGGATAACAGGGATGACAGCAGAGGCGTCATGGCCATTCAAAGTGAGGGGGCACGAGCGGTGAGCGTGATTTCACCAAGTACAACATGTTCCTGGATCAACATCCTTGTTGATCCTGGAACAACATTCCAATCAACCAATCAGAATAGAGATATAACTTTTCAGGAAATGTCAGTTTTAGGCTTACAATCAGGATTAGGTGCTTCTACACTCTTGTTAATCAGCTATCATTTCCCACTGATTTTAGGAATAAATTATGGGTAGGGTTAGGTTTAGGGATAGGGATTGAGTTATGTCTATATTTTTGGACATTAATGTTGATCCAGGATCATCAAAAGATCTTGATCCAGGAACATGTCTTACTTGGCAAAATCACGGTGACCGGGCCCGTGCCCCCTCAGATTTCTGATCCAAGTGGATTTTAAATGCAGCTTCCACAAAAAAATAGCCGAATAATATTTTTTATATTTGATACAATCACACCTGTGTGATTAGATCATTCAGTGCTGCACAGCATCATTTGCTAAATTCAAATCTGCGTTCGCGCTTTGGCTGCTGCTGAGCCAGAGACAGACGCGTTTGTACAGCGCTGCATTATAACCAATCACACACGATTCTGTTGAGTTTATGAATGCAATGACCAATCAGACACGTTCAGATGAGTCATCGCTGAAACGCGGTGTTTTGTTCACTTGCTCGCTGACTGTGCAGATGTGCGTATGAATGTAAGTAAGATATTCATTTCAGTGTAAACAGCTTCAGGGATTTAAATGGGAGTTTTGGAGAGTGCCTGAACTCTGGCTAGACTGAAGTGAAAATGTTCTTTTATAATGTAAATGTTCTTTGCTCTCTGTAAAATGAAAATGTTATAATAGGCTATAGTAACTTACAGTATTGTTATTAAATTCACATTAAATACAAAGTCAGTCGTATTAAAAATATTTTATGGCATGACACCCATATCTGGTAGGCCTTTACTTAAATAAAAAGTCGGGTTTTTATGTGTAGTTAGTAGATTACACTATCTACTTTGCCCATCACTTATAGTTTAAATAACAATCTGGTGCAAAACGCATTTACTTATGTTCGAGAATCGAGATATTTCCTGATATAGTTAACACGTTTATTTTATTTCGAATAAAAAAAAAAAAAACATAAGCCTATATCAGTTATACAGTGCTATTGTGGCTGCTGTGTCACGTGACAAGCAGAACGAGTCCATAACC
>NW_015641018.1:2596106-2640144 GCF_001515625.1 Sinocyclocheilus rhinocerous
TGAACTGAACTGTATGAATTCTACAGATCATTGAATCATTATTAGCCTTGTGCTCAAGGTCATAACACTAGAAGATGTGTTTATTGTAAAAAATGATGACAAATACATTTTACTAAGCCGTTTCTTTACTGTAGAGTCTTATTACTAACAGGCTTTACTTTTTAAGATTGTCACCTGCTGATTAATCTAACCAAATGTAAAATAAAGTGATTTAAAAAAAAGAGGAGAATCTTGTCCTTGAAGAATTCACATTTATCCACTGATATAGCCTATTACAGATCAGTACATTTTCCACGTTTTTTTAATATAACTATTTTGTTGTGACAATTATAACGTTTCACGACTAAAACGCTATAAATAAAACGCTAAAAAAGTGATCTATTTATTTTGTACGCATCTAAAAAGTGATAATGTTTTGTCGATGCAACTGTCCAACAGTAATCTTAGTAATCGTAATGGGAAGCGTGTTGCTATGGTTACCTCCTCGGAAACGCGATTTCTGTTTTGGAGCGTACAATTACCGCATTCGGGAAAACTTTTTTGTTATTTAAACGTTGTTTGAAAACAACTTTGAAATGCATATGTTATGTAATAAAAACATGCATACGGCCCCACAAAGTGCTTTGACCACTAAGGGTGGGAATATTTGGGGGAGGGGGTGTATTTCAAGCATTAATTGGGGGGACTCAAACCTTAATTATCCTTCGCCTCCAAACCCCCCCCTAAACTCACACCGATTCCTGTGCGTTCCCAGTCAACAGATGCACGCAAGTCGTATTTGAGCACAAAACGCGTCACAGATGTAAGTTGCAATTAAAAAGTCAAACAAATCAACACACGATTGAAAACAGGAGCAGGTTTGCTGCTTAAATGAAACGCGTTACCTGGGTTTTGAGGGGCTCTCCGTGCTCAATGATGCTTATAAAAGGAATTTCCAAAAAAGAGGACATAAATTCCATTTGCACTATTTCCTCCTGCGTCTGAGGGAAGGCGAGCACAGCCGAGACCCCCTGGACCACTATATCCTGACACACACACCTGAAGAGCGACTCGGGGTCTCCGCTCGGGGCGTCCCGAGCCACCACGTCCAGGCTCAAGTTGTACGGAAGAAAGTTGTTGCCGCTTTCGGCGAGACCGCTGAGGGCGCGGTGGAGAGCCGCCCGCACCCGGACCGACTGGCGGGAAGGCAGGAGGGCACCCAGGCGCACGGTGTGTCCTATCCGCGCAAGGATGTGGCAGGGCTGCGGGTGAGAATGAGCGGGCTGGACGAGCAGGGTATGGAGAAGGAATATTTGCGATCCCAAATAAAAGTATGCCAAGAATGTGTAGAAGATGAAATTCATCCTGCTTCACTCTCAACGGTGGTGATGAGGCATTGTCAGAAGATAGCATTGCGCGCCTTGTTGTTGTTGGTCTTTTCTTTAACGTCCTTTGTTTTTGTTTTATTTTATTTTAGTGCAGGATGGTGTATGAGGAGTGATCTATGGAGTTACTGTGTGAATGTGATACTCTGCTCAGGAGAGGAGGGGGTTTCGCGAAAGGCGGGGATGTCATTGCGTTCACACCCAAAGAAGCGCTGGAGAGGCGTAATGGTATCATTAGGAAAACAGCGCGAGAGAGAACGACTTCAGAGCATAAATACAGTAACTCTCTTATTAAAACGTGTTTTTTTTTTTTTTTACTGTTCAATCGTCATGTTGTTCGGGGTTTCAGAGAGGAAGCCTCATATATAGCTGGTTATAAACAAGATTCCAACTTAGTACTAAAGTCCTCCATACAGACATTAACTGGATGCAGCAGGTACACGCACACTTAGAAATGTATATGCCATTCCTTAAAGGAATAGTTCATCCAAAAATTAAAAGTTTAGCCATCATTGTCTTCTCCTCCGGTACAGCACTAACATGTCAGTGTACATTTTTAAACTAGGTAGAAAATATTAGTGGATTTAGAAAACTTGGAAGAGTCATAACTTTAGGTTTTTTTTTTTTTTTTTTGGAGCTTTGTAGATTATGCTTTAAAAAAAATAAAGGTTCTAAAATGGGGTTTTTACAAACATTTTTGGTTCCGCAAAGAACCGTTCAGAGAGCAGTTCCTAGAAGAACCTTTGAAAAAACATTTTTTAGAATAAAGAACCTTTTGTGGAATGGAAAGGTTCCATGGATACTGAAGGTTCTTCATTGACATACTGTTATATATATATAACTGTTGTTGTGAGCTGTATGAAGATTATTCAAAATATACTTGGAGAATAACTGGAACGAGTAGTTTAACACAAACATTACAACATTTATTGGAGACTATCATATAACCAAGACTGTAATTATAGAATAAACAAGCTGACTGAGGGATGAAAACACTTCAATTAACAAAGAAAAATAACATAGAAGAGAGAGATAACAGAAGGCAGGGGATGGTAAGTGGGTCACTGTTTTGGACCCGAGTATCAGGGATTCGATACGGGCCAGTCATGCGGTAAAATGGAATCTGATGAAGGTGGACTGAAGCCTCGGCCAATCACATGCCCTGTTATACGCTATAAAGAACTAGAGTAGCATGGAATGTGAAACTAATGTAGAATTTCCCTTAATTACTAATATTAAGCACTAAAAGCGGAACAGAAAAAGTCACTGTTCATGTTTGTCTGCTGGTTTTTCCTTAGGTGTGGTGAATGAAATGTCAGAAAAAAGTACAAATCTTTGGATTTAAAGATTAAAAAAATAAAATAAATGAGAGTCAGCAAATATGGTCAATTGTTTGAAGCTGGACCCTTCTCATATTTTTGTGTGCTGAAGTAAACAATAGCAGGGAAAATGGTACAGGTTTTGCTCCAACAGCAAAAGGCCAAAAATCCACTATCAATATTCTACCACATTCCCAAAAAAGTAATAATTATGAAACATGGATTACCTCAGTCAGAGGAAAGAAAGGTGCAAATTTAATGTCACTCCCTATCAGCTGTATTTCAAAGTGTATGTAAAGCCAGTAAGTAACCATTATGCAATGTAGTTCATTCTTGCCAAAGCTATATGCAGTGCCACAATTAGCATATTGCATACTGCTGATTCATTCAGTCAGCAAATGAAATATAACAAAACAAAATATATTACACTCAGCCTCATAATTGAAGAGATATCATTCATAATAATACGCTTTTATAAGATATAGAATTATTTAACTAATTGAAAAATTCAGTTTAATTCTAAATTAAATGTATATAATTTTAATTTATATATATATATATGTAAATTGAAATTTATTTTAATTATATCATATTAATTATACAGAGATATCCTAATATATATGTGTGTGTGTGTGTGTGTGTGATGTGATGTGTGTACCTGTTTTTCTATTCTGGTAGGGACTTAAACCTGAATACACACAGACTCGTGGGGACTCGTGTCACGGTGGGGACCTAAATTGAGGTCCCCATGGGTAAACAAGCTAATAAATCACACAGAATGAAGTTTTTTGAAAATCTAAAAATGCAGAAAGTTTCCTGTGAGGGGTAGGTTTAGGGGTAGGGTTGGTGTAGGGCAATAGAAAATACGGTCTGTACAGTAGAAAAAACATTACGCCTATGGAGAGTCCCCACAAGGATAGCAAACCAGACGTGTGTGTGTGTGTGCCTACGGAGAGTCCCCACAAGCATAGCAAACCAGACGTGTGTGTGTGTGTGTGTGTGTGTGTGTGTCAATAAAAATTAAGTTTATTATATAATATTAATTTATACACACACAAATTTGAATCTCCACATCACCGCAGCTCCTTTGTAAATCCACAAGCAAAATGAACTGTTTTGACAAAACTACAAGAACATGAGAAACTCTTGGAAAGTGATAATTGATAATGTACAAACTCATAGCAGCTATTACAGCTTGTTTTTTTCAATCAGGCCTCCTCGAAGTACATAATCAGGTTGGTGTGCAACATCATGCAGCTTGCAGGAACACTCAGCCTCATTAGGAGCCCCTCAGTCACAGCTGTCAGCTGAACCTTTTTCTGTAGCGCAACCACCCCAGCCAATCTCCTCGAGACCACATGTTGATCAGAGTGCGTGATCAACTGATCTGGAGCTCTGCTCATGGCTAATACACACCAGAGAGGTCTCCTTGTCTCTAAAGGTTCTCTGATAATAGGTGAACAACATGTGTTAACTCCTGAAAGAAATGAGTGTTATAAATGACCTGTAAGAAAGTGACTTTCAGAAGGTGTTAGACTGTGGCTGAAATGTGTAAATATTAAAAGGGTCAATGAAAAATAAGGGTTTGTGATAAAAAGGGAAAATCTTTACTTTTAAACATGTACTCTTTGTACCTTGAATTTAATCCTCTTGTCCTTTTATTTCCCTCATATTCGTTTTAATGTAGAATCTTATCTCTTTTTAACTTGTACATTCTTTTGTTCAATTTTTAATTATTACCTTTTATCGTACTGTATTTTTTTTTATTTCTTATGAAACATTTCATGGCTACTATTTTTTTAAAATAATTTTTCTGTAAAGCTCTTTGACTGTGTATGAAATACTACTGTACATAAATAAATACTACTGTAAACTTGCCATGCCAAAAACAGTATTACAGTATTTTCATGAAAAGATTAGCAGGAATAACCTCTAAGTAAAAAGTGACAACATATTTTCATGCATCTGATTGCAGGCAATTTTTTCTCAAATATTAAAAGCAGTTTTGTATTTTTTTAAAGAAATAATCATATAAAATTACAAGTAGCCAAACTACATAAAGCTGAGCCCTCCAAAACAAATCATGCAATGGTTAAAAAAAGTAACACTTTATATAGGGATCAATTCTCACTATTAACTAGTTGCTTATAGGCATGAATATTAATAACATATTGGCTGTTTATTAGTACTTATAAAGCATATATTCTGCATGAGCATATTCTACATCCCTAATCCTACCCAATACCTAAACTTAACTACCTTACTAACTATCAATGAGCAGCAAATTAGTAGTTTATTGAGACAAAAGTCGTAGTTAAAGGGCTCCTATGCAATGCATTTTTGGACATAATTGTGTGTTGGCAGTGTGTTACACACCCACCCTAGTGCTTAGCGTTTTAACCGTATTTGTGTGCGTACATTTAAGTATTTTTAACTGATCAGCCTGTGAGATTAGTTCGCGCCGTTCGTAGCGCGGTCGCGCGGCTCGGTCAATTGATCCGCGCCGAAGACAGGTCAGCGCACGCAGCTCTGTAACATCGCGCTGTTTCATCCCACTTTCAAAGCATTTGGCTTCCCATATGTACGGCTAAACACCGGTTCTCTCGCTCTCAGTTATGTTGCTTCTACCGGCCGTTTATTGCTGTAGATATGCAATGCAGAGACATAAACGCGACGCCCTCTTCTGGAGATGGGGCGGGAATATGCAGCTCATTTGCATTTAAAGCAATACACTCCAAAACAGCTCTTTTTTAGACACACCCCAAAAATGACATTTTCCAGCTGTTATAATAAATGATCTGTTGGGTATTTTGGGCTGAAACTTCACAGACACATTCTGGGGACACCCAAGACCAATATTACATCTTGTAAAAAGGGGCATAATAGGTGCCCTTTAATAGTTTGTTACTAGTGAGAATTGTACCTTAAAATAAAGTGAGTCCAAAAAAATCTATAATAAAGTATTAAAAATATCTACAGTATGTAGGTTCACTGCTGTGAAAACATTATTTGAATTACAGTATCACAGTAAAATCATCAACTGCAGATGACGGAGATAAATTACTTCAGATAATCCACCAGAATCTAAATGCTGCATGGCCAGCCACCTTTGTAAAAAGATCCCATTTCTTGAGTTCCCTTTTTGAGGTGAAGCAGAACCCCGTCTTACCCTTCTGTTTTCTGACAGAGAATCGTGACGATGCAGTAAGGCGGTCAGCTTTTAAATGTCATGTTGCCGTTTCAACATTCCTGAGACGTCCGCAGTTCCACATGAGCGTGAAATGTAACAGGGTATGAAGGGAGGTGCTTTGTATACTCCTCAAGCCAGGTGACTGAAGCAAGGAGAATCACAAATCTTCAAAGCTTATGAAAAGAAAGGGGAGTTTCCACAAATGCCAGTGTTTAAATGGCCCAAGCTGTTCTTTGGGGATGACAGATGTAGATGATGGTTTTTAAATAAATTGACAGGGAAATGCTATATACAGTGGGTACGGAAAGTATTCAGACCCCCTTAAATTTTTCACTCTTTGTTATATTGCAGCCATTTGCTAAAATCATTTAAGTTAATTTTTTTTCCTCATTAATGTACACACAGCACCCCATATTGACAGAAAAACACAGAATTGTTGACATCTTTGCAGATTTATTAAAAAAGAAAAACTGAAAAATGCTCAGTATTTAGTAGAAGCACCCTCTTGATCTAATACAGCCATGAGTCTTATTGGGAAAGATGCAACAAGTTTTTCACACATGGAAAAAAAATTAACTTAAATGATTTTAGCAAATGGCTGCAATATAACAAAGAGTGAAAAATTTAAGGGGGTCTGAATACTTTCCGTACCCACTGTATATAAAGTTACAATGCGGTAAGTTACTTCACTGGTATAAAACTGTAAAATGTCAAGGTCAATTTATAATTCACAATGTATAAATGATTCAAAATACAGTAAAGGATGTCACTATTGTCACACACTTCTAAACAGATGGCTTTTGCTGAATCGCCGATGCCATTCGTTCGCAGTTCATTATCCTCTCAGATAACAGTGAACGTTTCTTTCCCTCTTTCTCACTCTGTTTGAAAATTCTCATTCATCGTGCATCTGTCAGATTCGTCCATCCTTAATAAACAACCTGTCAGATGGTTGAAGCACCTCAGGTATTTAAGAGCCTTGAGAATTTAGCAAGCACTCATGAATATGCTGGAACCTACAAACTGGGTTATTCAGTATCAGCATATGATTTGTTCGGAAAATGTCCTGAAAGGTATAGGCTACAGACAACTAAAAATACATGAATGTCATTGAATTAGACAAATATCAAAGCAAAAGGAATTTACTGGAAACATATAGCACATAGACACTTTTGTAGCGCATAAAAGTTACTGTAAACCACTTTGATACACCTTTTCTCTTTCCACAACTGCTATGTTTTGGTGTAACCATGGTTACAAAGCAACAGATTTACCTCTCAAGCTAAGTACACTTGACACGCGCTTTGAAGCTCTTGGCTCCCTCCAGCGATGAAAAGCTTTAACGATGTTCACTCTCGTCTTGCTTCTTTTTTTGGTCTCTTTATTTTCCTGTTTTTCTATTCCCTTTAGGCTGGATGCCTGTATAAGCACTCCTGGACACATTTCGCACTTTGCAAACTCATAAAACCGCTCCGAGTTGAACTACCGCGCTCTCAGCTTCCGGTTTCCCATATATGGACTTCCTAAGCGCGCCTCAAAAGCATTCTGATTGGCTTGAATTAGAAAATGTCCATGTTTTATTATAATTAGATGTTTTATTGACACAGATCGGTGTGATTAGCCGGACAGTTATTTACAGTGATTTTTTAAGATTATTTTCTTATATTTCATAACATTACAGCACCGTTTTGCGGTGAGGATACTGTGCAGGCTAGGCTATATCATAACGCCATTTATTCAATCCATTTGTTCAAAAAGCTGATTCGTTCAGGAGCGAAACAAGTGAAATGCCGCTTTGTGAGCAGTGAAGTAAAGGGTTGCTCTTAATTTTACTCTTAATTACAGTTAGGCTACTTCTGATGTAATTGCATTAATACAGCACAGAACAACTCTATATCAAATTAGAATTGTATTCTATACAATCCTATATAAAACAGCAGTGGATTTAACATCAAAGTTTAGCATCTAGCCTAATGTTAAAATGCTTTCGAAGTAATCTTCTCTCTTTAAATACTTTGGTAAATTCAAGAATTTATGCAATTTTATTTGAAAGAATTAAAAGCAGTTTCATGTCTATCCTTGTATTGTTGCAGCTGGTCATGGTTGATATGGGATTTAGAAAGTAAATAAGTAATGCAATACTTTTTAGAGAGAGTAATTAGTACAGTAATCTAATTACAATGTTGAAAATATATTAATACCTAGTGAATAATTATAAATTTTTTTTAGAGTAACTTATCCAACAATGTTCATGAATTGGTAACAGCTGATTACCTGCGCTTCAAATTACAACATTTATTATTATTATTGACTGATATTTAGGAACAACAACGTTCTTGCTTATGATGTTGCTTAAAATGTTACATATTACAATCCTCAGAGTTGTTTACTATAATCATGCCCATTTTATTATTATGCACTGCAATCCATCTCATGTGTCCTGTCATGATCTGAACTCTAATAGGCTATCTCCTTACTCTTGAGGTAATTTCAGAAATGTAACTTTGTTTGTGTTGATGCAGTAGTTGATTTGTAAGTTAAATGTTGTAGCTCCCTCCAGCCTTTTATTTAAAAGCAACAGCGAGGCACAGTATTTCTCGTCCTTCGTGCATAAACTTCATTTAGTCAACAAAGCATTGTACCCTTAAAAATAAACCTCCCCTCTTTCGCTCTTCTGTTTTCAGCCAATCACCTAAAAATCAGATTTCAGTTCTCAGTGAAGCTGGATCGGGGGCCAGAGGAGCTTGAGGCAGATCTCAGTAATGTGAACTTGTTGCCAAGACTTTCTTAATTCTCTGCCTCATTACGTAGAAGCCTAACAAGAAACCATGAGACCAAAAAGGTCTAGACACCTGGACACCCGTGACTGTGGCGAGAACCTACGGAGACAAAGGGTAAACCCAAAATAATGAGCCATGCGGGAAACAAAGTTTGCACAAATAAGACCAGCCTCTGAAATATCAATGCAGTTGTTGCAGATAAAATCTTTAAAGCGCTGCAATGTCACATATTTCATTCAAAGCATGTCTTCTTCATTTTAGCTTTAAGTTTAGACTCTGTTTTCCTCCTCAAACGCAAAGTAAATCGGAGATATTCAATCAAAATTTTACAGTGCATCTCATTTCCTCTGCCTTCATTTTAGTGTTTCATCTTCCTCTTGACATAAAACTACGTCACTCGTTTTCATTTCTCTAATTCATTCTGTTTATCTTCCCTTTTTAGCAACAGACTTCAATTCAGAAACACAATATTCAAATACATGGAGTCTATTGTTGGGTATGACACTATTTCTGTCATTTCAGTCAGACCGGCACATGCTTGAGTGCACATTTCTAAATATGTCACATGACATTTTAAAATATAATCTTCTGATATATGTGTTGTCAATGGGGTTTTCATAAAAAAATCAAAAATTGGAATTTGAATGAAGACAAAAACCATACAAAACATTTTTTTTGTTATTTGAAAAATTTTAATTCAGCTAGTTCCAAAAACATTTCCCATTTTCTTTTAGTTTATCTTGATGTACTGAAGTAACTAAAACTGAAATAAAAAATAAAACTAAAAAACTAAAAATGACAACAAAAAAAAACCTCACACGCACAAAAACAAACTTTAACAAAAATTCAAATACACTATCATTCAAACTATAATTGTATCTCATTGAAACTAACACTTTACAGCTATAACAAAAATGTCAACATTCTAAGACTGATTCTTGCAGACATATTCCGCTCACTTGACACGCATTAAAAAAGATAAATCTGACCAGCAACGAAACCACATTCACTCTCTTCGCCGGCCTCTTGTTAATGTCACAGTAGGATTCTGGCTGGAGAATTCCCGTCACGATCAGGCCACGCTCTAAGAAACTCAAGCAAAGCTTAGTAGAACAGGTGGATTTGTCTCTTTTGTGTGAGCTCGAGAGGATTCTGGATTAACCCCTGTATTAGACAGTATATTCACATCCCACTGCGCTGCCCAGCCTGCTGAAAAACACAGCCAACTACCATGCGGTGAAATTCCTCCAGTGTATAAAGACTGGAAGAACACCACACCATGTTCCACATCCCTCACACACTTACATTTACTTATTTATTGCCCATCCAAAGTCTGACTTACAAATAAGAATATATACCAATGCTTTCGAAAGAAGTCTCTTATATTCAGCTGCTTTCATTCAAATACAGTATAAACATTGTGAAATATCAGTTTTAACAACAGCAGTCTCATCATGAGACCATAAGCCAAGCCTCATGGGTCGTTTGCTCTACACCAGCTATGCATAATCCACTTTATGGAAGTTTTTTGTATTAATTTTTAAGAGTCGGAAATAAAACAGACATCTGAAATGTTGTGATAAAATACTCCCCTGAAATATAAATGCCCATAAATGCCAAAAAAAAAAAAAAGAGAGAGAGAGAGCAGAGTCTGAATGGACAGAATGCACTGCGAGAGTTCTTTTATGCATCCTAAGGAATATTGTCCGTAACTGATAAACATTCATATCAGTACCTCGACTTATTAATAGCTTTCATAAGCCCAAACTGTCCATAGTCAGTTATTTGAATATTTTCTCATTTTAACTTCTAAAATAATATATTTTTATACTTTTAGTAATTTACTTGTAGTCAATTGTGTTTTATATTTTTTATAATCAGTGCTAGTTTTATTTGCAGTGCTCTTTGAGAAGTGCAATTCATTCACACTTAGGCCTATATTATATTATTTTTTATTTTATTTTATTTATTTTATTATTATTGATTTTAATCAAATGCTTTAAACTTTTTTTTTTTTTTTAGAAAATCAATGGGGAAAATTCTTGCAGAATTTTGCTGGTAAACTGGACAGTGCAATGAAATTATATCTCTTGTTTATGTTCATTTAATTTAAAGTTTTTGTAATATTGTGTGTGTCTGTTATTTTTAAATATGCCTATATCGTTCAGATTTTTATTTCAGTTCATTTTTATGAATTTTAGTACATCAATTAAAACTAAATGAGAATGATAAATGTTGCTTTGGCAGCTAGCTAAAATAAAGTAAGTTTAAGTTTTATTTAAGTGAAACCCAATTTGACGTATCAAAATCTGTATTAAAAATGTTTTATCAAGACTTGAATGCGGGAAAAAATGCCCATGTTCAATGCTAACCTGTATTTATTTACTGCATGAGGACCCAGCCCTTAGCGATTGACATTTGAAAGTAAACTAACCAAAAGGACATCAGATCCATTATCTTTTTGCTTTTTTTATTTATTTATTTATTTTTTGCTCATTTGTTTACCAGAAAGCATTGCTATATGGATTTGGAGACTACATGACATTTAATGTTTCAAAGAAAGAGCACAAGACAGATTTCTACTTAACACATGCAGTAAATCCGCTAAATCTCTTGACATTAAATAAGCGAAGTTTGTAAATAAGGACACAAGCTGGCATTGAAATGAGCGCTCTGCATGAAAGGGAACCAGCTCTCGGTGGTAAACACAAGCGCTGGCTGTTTTCGCCGTACATCGTCTTCAGCCTTCATATGCAGCTGTGACAAATTTCCCAGAAGCCCAGATGGGTCATCTCATCTCACAGCAACATTAGCAGTTTAACGGAGGCCGTTTAAATTATTCACGTCCTTCTTGAGAACATGTTGAAATTCGAGGGCTATATTTGCATAGGACATTCAAAAAACATTTGATTTGGTCAGCATGCAGGAACCAGTGGAGACCAAAGAGGATTGAAGTATTCTGCAGTGCTGATGACAAATATGCCGAATGACAGCTGCATGGAGCAAGACGGCAATCGGCACAGATTTGAGTGCTATAATGATATTGTAATCAAGACTCGAGTCGCCTTGCATACTGCTCTTTTAATTTGGGGAAAGTTCAATATTGCCAGGTTCATGTGTAAAGCCACTAAACCTGTAGAAACAGAAAACATGTCAAAGACAACAACACAAATGTTCAGTCTGTTTTTGGCCATATAGTGAGAGTCAGTGGGGCCAAAAACAGAACTTTTTCAAAACATCTTCTTTTGTGCTCCACAGAATACAGAAAGTCTTAGCTTTGGAATGATGTGCAGGTAATAATGAATGTCAGAATTTTCATTTTTGGGTGAACTATTCATTTAATAGACTTAATTGTATTAAGGCACTTTTAAAAGCAACTTGTCTCAGAGCACATTTCAAGACGTCAAAACATAACATCTGATGATCTGGAAAATATTTAAGTGAGCTAGTCAACTGAATATTTGAGTAGAATGTCTATTTCTAGGTAGAAATTAAATGATAAAAATGTATTGAACTAATTAAATATGCTGCAGTACACACACAAGGGATTGTGGGATATCAAAGGCAGTGAAGGATATATGACATCCTTGAATATGAGCATGGATTCAAGGGTAAATTAAGTAAATATAGTTTTATACAACAGTTCTTTCATGTCCTCGAATCTGATTGGCTGAGAGGAGTGCGATATTCGGGTGATAACAGCACTCCAACCATTTCACCGTTTGTATCACTCCGCTTGCAGTATTTCTCACAGTGAGAAACATGCCTCAATGTTTTTGGAGATGTGAACTCCAGGGCGTCAACGCCGTTCAGACAGACAGACAGACAGACAGAAATAAATGACAGACAGACAGACAGAAATAAATGACAGACATACAGACAGACAGACAGACAGACAGAGATAAATGACTGACAGACAGACAGATAGATAGACAGACAGATAGATAGATAGATAGATAGATAGAGATAAATGATAGACAGACAGATAAATAAAGATAAATGACAGACAGACAGACAGACAGACAGATACATACATGAGAGACAGACAGATAGATAGATAAACACAGACAGACAGACAGACAGATAGATAGACAGACAGACAGAGATAAATGACAGACAGACAGACAGATAGATAAACATAGATAAATGACAGACAGACAGACAGACAGACAGATACATGACAGAGAGACAGACAGATAGATAGATAAACACAGACAGACAGAGAGATAGATAGATAGATAGAGATAAATGATAGACAGACAGACAAACATAGATAAATGACAGACAGACAGACATAGATAAATGACAGACAGACAGATAGATAAACATAGATAAATGACAGACAGACAGACAGATACATGACAGAGAGACAGACAGATAGATAAACACACAGACAGACAGACAGATAGATAGATAGATAGATAGATAGATAGAGATAAATGATAGACAGACAGACAAACATAGATAAATGACAGACAGACAGACATAGATAAATGACAGACAGACAGATAGATAAACATAGATAAATGACAGACAGACAGACAGACAGACAGATAGACAGACAGACAGACAGACAGAGATAAATAAATGACAGACAGACAGACAGACAGATAGATAAACAGATAAATGACAGACAGACAGACAGACAGATACATGACAGAGAGACAGACAGATAGATAGATAAACACAGACAGACAGAGAGATAGATAGATAGATAGATAGATAGATAGACATAGATAAATGACAGACAGATAAACAGATAAATAAAAGACAGACAGACAAACATAGATAAATGACAGACAGACAGACAAACAAACATAAATGACAGACAGACAGACAGACAGATAGATAAACATAGATAAATGACAGACAGACAGACAGACAGATAGACAGATAGATAGATAGATAAACTAATTAAAGAGGTAGTTCACCCAAAATGAAAATTCCATCATCATTTACTCACCCTCAAGTTGTTCCAAACCTGTATGAGTTTCTTTCTTCTAAAGAAGATATTTTGAAGAATGTGGTAAACAGCATGGTCCCCATTGACTTCCGTAATATTTGTTTCCATACTTTGGAAGTCAATGGGGACCAACAACTGTTTGGTTACCAGCATTCTTCAAAATATCTTCTTTTGAGTTCAACAGAAGAAAGAAACTCGTACAGGTCTGGAACAAGCCAGGGACCAGGTGTTTCACGTCACACGCTCAAAGCACACCTTTCCTTCTCATCCACTGCAACAAAATAAGCTCTTAAGAAGCTGTTCCTCCATGAACCGCCTGCTTACAATGCTTCCCGCAGCTGAGGGCTACAGAATGACTCTGTCAAGGTGAAAGAATGAGTTTCCACACAATGATTGGAGTGTGTGTGTGTGTGTGTGTGTGTATGTGTGTGTGTGGGGCTAAGGAACTGTTTCTCCCTCTTGTGAGCAGGAACAGCTGAAGTAGAACAATCTTCAAAGAGGAAGTGCTGAGAGGTAGTTGTAACTGTTATCAGTGGTGCTTCCTCTCTCTCTCTCTGTCTGTCTCTCCATCCTAAGACGATGATACTCAGATGGGTCTTATCTGCATCACATGGTCTAATTGAGTTAACTAGACAGAAATCAAGCATTCTCTGCATTCACAACAGCATGCCGGTGGAATGCTGATGACTTTTCCCCACTCTTTTCTTATTGACTTATTTATTTGAGTTTTTAAAGGCTTTAATATTTCCCCTTTAAGATTCTGCGGATGTTTCCAGAATGTTAAATTCTGGGAGACGTCTGTGAGGGTCACAGTGAGGGCAGCTTTACTCTCCTGTAACAAGAGATGAAAAATAAGCCACTGTGCAAGGGAAAGGTGTTTATGAAGTTTTAGGCTGCACTGCAAAGCAGAAGAGTGGCACATGTGGAGCAAGCCCGATCGAAGTGTCATTTGAACAAGAACACGGTGTGAGGCTGTACGAACACGGCTAATCTGATCTCTCTGGCCAGCTTCAAATTACAAGACGATGACTTCGCTGACAGCTGCTGGATGTACAGCAGGAGAATGACCTCATGTTTGAGGTTTTACTGAAGACAAAGCTCAGAAAGAAGATTTCTGATAAAGTCTACAAGAGTTTGAATTCTCCATCATTTAATTTTGATCAAATTAACAGGATACTACTGTAAATGCTCACACATTATTTAATGCATTTGTTTAGTGCAGGAAATTTTTTTATTTTGAATGTTTTTTAAATGCTTGCTTTAAAAATGCTTTTAGGATTAACAATTTCTGACACTGTTCAACCCTGTTACGCTCTGACATTTTCCCCTCAAATTGTTATATATTAATGTGTGATTTACATTTTACGAAGCACTCCAAAACTGTAACTGCAATACTGTAAGTTATCTATCAAAATAAGTATATAATTTACAAATTTACAGTGACAGAGTTGCACTTAAAGGTTAGTAACAATAAATGAATAAACAACTACAATTTGTAAGAATTCTTTATTTGCATTTCTGTTCAACCCTGTTATGCTGTGACATTTTCTCCTTAAAAAAAAGAATTGAAATGTGATGGAATATTATTGTATATTAATTGTGTTTTACATTTTACAAAGCACAACAAAACCGAGTGATACTGCAGTTTTCTAGCCAACAAGTATATAATTTATATAATTTTCTTGACAGGGCTGAACTAAAGTAGCATTTAAAGGTTAGTAACAATAATAATATTTAAAAAAAAAAAATACAATTTGTGAGAAAATTCTTAATTTGTCTTTCTTTTCAATCATGTTATACTCTGACATTTTCTCCTTAAAAATAAGGAAATGTTATGGAATATTATTCTATATAAATTGTGTGATTTACATTTTACAAAACAGAGAAATACTGCAATTACCAATCAAATTATCAGTATATAATTCCCAAATTTACCGTGATGGGGTTAAAGTCAAGTTCTCAAAGGTTGGTAACAATAAATAAAAATAATTTTTAGGTACATGCATCATCCGTAATTGTCTTTTATTAGTATTTTTAATCTTTTTACAGATCTGTGACTTATGTGCTGGTTGGAATGACAATAAAGAGGCTGAAAAATGATTCAAATGTCACACGTGTCAATTTTTTGGCAACTTTTTTTTTTAATGAAGTGTACAGGTCAAAATTATTTTTAATAAAAAACACCAAATAATTGAAGTTTATGCCTACAATAATACAGAAAGTAAATGTCACCACATAAACACACTACAAATATACCTCCGGATCTTTGTGCTTATTTTGAGAAGGATGTGAAAAAAAAATCTTGCCCTTAGGACATAAAAATAGGGCAGAAAAGAACAGTCCATTTTTATGCATTTTTCTCTCGTTCTGATCCGACTGTTCTGCCGGAGGACCTCTGCAGCTGGAAGCTCTTCTAGTTGGGTTTGGTCAGGAGCTGAGTGGAGAACTCATACAGATCTTTATTGATCTTCTTCAGGGTCTTCACCTCCTCCTCCAGTTCAGACACTCGAACTTTAGTGTTCTCCCCATCACCAAACACACTCTGACAGAGAACAGAGCCACACTTATCATCACATCGTTCCAACACTTTTAACCTATGAATCTTCATGACTTTTACATGACCTTTCCAGTCGTTCACAATTACACATACGTATTCTTATAGATTATTTTCTAGTAATTATTGGGCCAGATATTCACTTGTATGTGAGGCACAAACTTCAGAATTAATAGATTTAAACAAACATATTGTTGTACAAATGTCTCCAATAATACTCTCAATCGACAAAAATGAGAACACTACAGACATTTCCATGATTGTTCCATGACCTTTGTGACAGGAATGGCTTATCTTATGTTATATATTATATTTAGTGCTGTCAAACAATTAATCGCGATTAATCGCATCCAAAATAAAAGTTTTTGTTTACATAATATATGTGTGTGTGCTGTGTATATTTATTATGTATATATAAATACACACACATGCATGTATATATTTAAGAAAAACATGTTACATTTTTATATTAAATGCATGAAAATATTTTCAAAATATATGCTGTAGGTGTGTGTATTCATATATACAATAAATTTACACAATAAACACACATATGTAAACAAAAACTTTTATTTTGGATGCGATTAATCGCGATTAATCATGATTTGACAGCACTAATTATATTATATTATATTATATTATTTTTGTGATGGAGCAACTACAGCTCATTATTATATTAGTACAGCAGTTTGTCTCATATGCTTAGGTTGTAAAAGCATGACTATAAAATCAATTTGTGTTTGTTTTAAAGAACTTGGTAAAGAGTATATTATTGTCTGTGGTTATTGACAAAATGTCCCAGATGTCGATTGCGCTTAACTTGTACTGAACCCGGAACATTCCTTTAATCTAAAAGAGCTAAATCTCAAGCATATATAAACTAGAAGATGAGCTGTGTAAATGAGGAGGTGAGGTTATTTCATATAGAAAAAAAAAACCCTGCACCTGCGTTTAAGAATTCAAGTTTCATAGATTTTCGCTGAGGTCATCAAATCCCGTTTTAGAACATCCTTAATCTAGCGGAGAAAATATTGACATTCCCTTTGTGCTCGATTCCCCCCATGCAGGCACATTTCCCCCAGATTAAGTCGGGAGGGAGGGTAAAAAAAAAAAATTATATATTTATATACATATATCTCCTGAATAAACACAGCGGGCCCTGAGCTCGCCGGCAGGATCCAACTCCCTTTTGAGTGAGTGAAACTAATCCACTTAATGGTCCTGCCAGAGCCGGACTCACTTTAAAAGCGTCAGGAGATCCATGAGGAAGAGGGAACAACCTCTATGGTGACCTGAACGCGTTCGGAGGCGGATAATGGCAACAAACCCCAAAACACCCGTCGGTCCCTCCAGATGGACGGGATTGCGGGGACCATCTGGCCTCACTGTACTTTGACATTTTAAAGAGGCTAAAATAATGTATTTGGACAGAGTTATGAGGTACGCAGCTTGAGCTTTGCCTGTATTTAATTCCCTGAACAGCTGATGTTCAATAGGCCGGAAGTATACAGACACCCCCTCTTAATTAAGGAGGCTCATAAAATCAAGAATACAAGAATTTGGTCTCACATTTTCAGTAGAATGGGGTACTGAAGGTCCTCTTCTACTCTAAATGCTTGAGCTGAGAGAAAATAAACTCTTAGGCTTTATGTGTTAATCAGTTCAGCTTCAAGCCCAGTCTGATGGCTCTGACTCTGACAGATGTGTGCAAGTGGCTCATTTCCTGCAGGAGGAAGCGAGTGAGATGCTCTATATGAAAGATTGTAGTATTGTATCGATCGCCTCTGTAAATCACAGCGTGCTGCGGTAAATATTTTGTATAGCTGACTTGTCCCAGGAAACCCTTTCCTAACACTCTGCTGTCTGTTCTCACATTATCAATTAATTTAAGTATTTATTCATTCATTCCTCAGTGAATGTAAGCCTATGTAATATTTGCTCATTTTACAGTCTACCAGTCGAATCGGAAGGTAGATCACGTCAAAAATTAAGATGTCATATGATGCTGCTAAAAAGAACATTATTTTGTGTATTTGGTGTAATGAAATGTGTTTATGCGGTTTAAAGTAAAAAAAAACACATTATTTTCCACATACTCTACATTATTGTTTCTCCTCTATGCCCCGCCTTTTTGAAACACGTCGATTTTTACAAAGCTCATCGGTCTGAAAAAGCAAGGTGTGCTGTGATTGGCCAGCAACGGTCCTCCATAAAATGTGCTGCATACATCTAAATATGCAACTTTATCTTCTTTATGCACCAAGAGCTTGTAACACTCCAAAGAGAAAGGAAAAATTGAAATCGCATCATATGACCTCTTTAAAGGTGGGTGATTTCAGAGAGCAAGCTAGCTTTAAAAGCATAAGATTCCACCCTCCCTGCAAATCACTCTCCGAAGCCATGCCTCCTCCAAAACACGAGATCGTGAGATGGCGTTGGTGGAGGGTTGAATGCAATGCTGTCAGATTACCTCATGTCTCATTCACTGGTGAGAAAACATTACAGTACAAAGCGTATAATATTACAATAACGCTTTTCATTCTTGCTCGGTATGCAATATGTCTATAATCATGTCTGCGCGAACAGGGCGCGTGGAGGTAGGCAAATACATATGTTGACAAGCAGCCTATTGTAGCCCTCTGACTGAGGGATATGATTGGACAAACATTTAATGATCTTACGTCTTCCACAGACAATATAAATACATTTAGTCCACTTAACTTGGTGATTTCTATCGGAATGTGAAGAGACTTTCAACCAGCATAACAAAAATGGTTTTGAACCAAATCACCTACCCTGCCTGGTTGGCTGTCTTGGTAGCCTTAAAGCCACATATTATTAGGGATGCACCAGCGCATCAGCCAATAATCTGTGTCGACTGATCAAAGCAATGATGTGCTTATATGGAAAAGGTTTTAAGCCAGGGTTGCCAGGTCCATGGTTTGTCCCTTCACCAAACATTATTTCTAGCGCACCTCCTGTCCAGTAATCGCAAAGAGCTTTGTTCTTGGTTACAAGAGACAAACAGTGCATCTGAAATCACGTACTGTCTGAATAGGTACTACATTTGAATTTGAACTTTGAGACAGTTAAAAAAAGTACATTGTAGTATGAATATGGGTAGTATGAAGGAAATTCAGACGTATTACATCTACCATGTTGTTACTATCATGTGCTATTTATAAATATTCATGCTATTCATAAACTCTCTCCCGTGGCCTCATGGGATAATAAAGAATCTTTGACTGTGCACTTCAGAATCCGGGCGGAAGCAGTAGATCATCCGGGTACTTTTCACCTACTGTTTTTCGCCTACTATGAATTCGGACATCCTACTCGTTTGACATACTGTTTTTCCGCATACTAAGAATTCGGACATACTACTATTTAAGCATACAGTTTTTCATATACTATGAATTCGGACATACTACTCTTTTGGCATACTTTTTTCCCACATATTATGAATTCGAACATACTACTCTTTTGACAAACTGTTTTTCCCATACTATGAATTCGGACATACTACTCTTTTGGCATACTGTTTTTTTTGTATACTATGAATTTGGACATACTCATTTGAAATACTGTTTTTCCGCATACTATGAATTCGGACATACTACTCTTCTGACATACTGTTTTTCCACATATTATGAATTTGAACATACTACTCTTTTGTCAAACCGCTTTTCCCATACTATGAATTCGGACATACTACTCTTTTGGCATACTGTTTTTTTGTATACTATGAATTTGGACATACTCATTTGGCATACTGTTTTTCCCCATACTCTGACATGCTATTCTTTTGGTATACTTTTTTTTTGCATACGATGAATTCAGACATACCATTCTTTGAGTATACTGTTTTCCGTATACTATAAATTCAGACATACAATTCTTTGTGCATACTGTTTTTCGCATACTATATAGTAGGCAAGTATTCAATTTTGGACGCAGTGAAAGTCTCAATGCTCTAATTTTGACAACTTTATCACAAAATTCAAGCAATAAATGCCCTTTTGACACTCATAAATGTAGCATGACAGATTGCTGTAGTGCCTTAGGAACGCGAATCCCTTCCACTTTACTACTAGTTACGGCACAAAATAAACATGAATAAACTTCAGAGGATATGTGGAAAGATAAAAGTAAAACTAACTGAAATGTATCCTCTCTCATGTAATCACTCGATCAGTGTTTCAACATCAGGAAGACGTCAATAAAACAGCTTGTAATCAATGTCACTTAACATTGCATTTACATCAGGAAAGTTATCCAGTGTTCACAGTTGGTTATTTAGCCTTAAAAAACACTAGAGCGAGCTTATTTACTGATAATTATATATGTATGTTTGAATAAATCTGACATAAGGAGAAGTTTCTATGAAAACTACCTTACGTGCAACTGAGTTGTATGCAAACATTTCTGTTTTTATTTGACTGCGATTATTATATCTGAACATAAATAGCAGTTGAATACAGTAGTTTGGTCTCTGTTGTTAATTTTAACCTCTATTATTATAGCAACATACCAAATGAGTGGCTTCCCTGTATAGTTTACAGCATTAGATGAGAGAGATTGTTTTCCTTATCGTTATGAGTTTTCTGAATAATCGGTATAGGCAGAGAAATTTAGTACTGGTTATCATAGCAAAGAACCTTAATTTGCTGAACATTTCATTTAAACAATATTTGATCACAATTCATATGAAAAGGTTGTGTTAATTACCCAGATGGGCATAGTTGTTAGCCATCTTAAAATGGCAATTTGATTACTCTGCCTGGCTGAGCACTAGTACACACTACAAGTGCTCCATCTCCACTCTCTTCACGCGGATCATCAAAAAAAATCAAAGCTAACAGGCTACAAACCATCTCTGCCTTAAAAGCCTTGCTAAAATTCAGTTCACAGTAACGACTGACTCACAACAGCAGCGGTGAACTTCCCCGCTTACCTTGTCAGTGACAGCACACATCAGAGAGTAGAGCTCGTCTGCTTTCTCCAAATACGTCCCCTCTCGCTCCTGAGAGTGTGAAAAGACAAAGCAAAACACTTTAAACATCAACATAATAGCATGTTAAGCTACAATAATAATCGATTGTGCAAATAAGGTGTTTGTGTGTAGCATTTCCCGTGACACATGTGTCCTGAAGTGGCTGTGCCAACCGTGAGAGGGTCAATTACAAACAAGGTCTAATCATGGCTGTCTCCTGCAGGCTGATCACTGCTGACAGTGAATAAGTGGCTGGGGGTTTGTGGAGGAGATGACGTTGTTCCAAGGGTCCAACGAGATTATTAAGGCTGACAATGAAAATCTCAGCAAGGTCAATCTCTTTTAAACAGCCATTCCCAGATCCTGCCATCTTACTCTGCTGATTTACGGACCATCAGTGCCCGTCTGTGGGAATTTACTGTTCCTGCCTTGATGGATACAGTAAAGCTGCTGATTTCACAGAAAGATGAGTAAAGCAGGTGCTGCTGCTCAGCATAGTAGTTTGAATGTGCTCACAAAAACACCCACAGACACTCACAAATGTGAAATATTGTACTTGTAATATTGTACATAATTGTACATAATTTCCTTAATGTGGAGGCTTTTCTTACACTACCATTCAGAAGTATGTGCTCAGTACGATTTTGCTTTTTTGTTTTTATTTGAAATAAATACCTTTTAACCAATCAATAATATTAATACTATAAAGAAAGGGCAAAATAAACTGATCAAAAGTGACAGTAAAGACATTTATAATGTAACAAAAAAATTGCTGTTTCAAATAAAAGCTGTTCTTTTGAACATTCTATCAATAATCTTGAAAAAATGAATCACGGTTCCCTTAAAAACAGTAAGCAGCACAGCACAGCACAAACATAAATTAAATGTAATATAAAGTACAAGTGAAATAAACCATTTTCATATTTATTGTGTTAAAATTATAAATTTTGTCCCAGAACTGTAACATAATTTCCCCCACAACAATTCTTTTGATCAAAATTAAGAACAAGTTTTATTAAAAGTAGGACACATAAAGTGCACATAAATCTGTAAAATTAGCCTACCATTTTATTTTTGAAAATGTTAATGTAATTTCCACTAGCACCTTTTCCACCACAGAATGATATCGCTAAACTCCAGCGTACATTTTTTCTCTATGTTTTCAGCTCATAAGCATTTTTATTGTAATACAGAGAGAGCGCATGTGCAAGGTTGCCAGGTTGGAAACATCAAGTAAACCACTGGACATAAGATTTAAACTCTTGAAATCTGGCAACCGCAACCAGGAAAGCTTGTGGAGGCTTGTTACCAATGCAAAATAACACAAATGCCAAATTAAAATGAAACGTTTTCAGGATAAATAAACAGCTGGCAAATATCGCAGACGATTAAGCTTAATAAAAAACTGCTTCAGAATTAGCTATGAAAGCAGAGCGGTCGACCTCTGCAGCTCCGGCAGCAACCGTTAGCCCACCACCATGAGCTGCCAAATTCAGGGCCAAATAAGAGCTTTCATATCTTTATACAAAGTTAAGGGCCGTAACCCACTGTCCTCAAGCTCCACTCCATTAGCACAGAGCGGAGCAGTCCTGAGCTCCTCCAGGATGGCAACAGGTCTGATGGAAACCCATCTTACCGCTGACCTCCATCTGAATAGAGTCAGCCACACTGCTAATAGATTTCCCCCTTGAGTCGCGATTATTTAGAGCGTCGAGCGGTTCAATTCAGGCCGGATTTCGCAGTGTACCCCTCCCAGCGGGGTCGTCGCTTCACCTTCCAAGCGAATAACAGAAACAATTCCATAAGAGAAATTAATTTTCTCAGTGCAGCTTTAATTTACACGCCGTGTGGAATGCCAATCATGCCGAATGTGTGATGTTGGGTGCAGCCTCTGGGTCGCAGTTATTTTTGCTTCCCGGTATAAGTATTAATGCACTTATCAAAACATTTGTTTTCGGATCCCTCTCACTGTGCAGAGGTGAAAGAAGCGTGTTTTCCAGATAGCATGTGCTCTCCCAGAGGCTGGAAGATTAGCCGCTCTGTAAATAAGCTAAGGGGGAGGGGGAGGAAGAGGAAAACAGCAGATATGCAGAAAGAAGGAAAGATAAAAAAAAAAGGTTGGACCCACTGAGCAGGTGGTGGGCAAATGTAAGACTTTATAAGCATTTCATTTTTAGGTCTGTAATTGATTTTGACATGGAGGGAATTACGGTCAGGCCGCTAACGGCTGTAAGCATTCATCACGTTTGAACTCTGCTGTTGGTGAGGAGGCAGATCCATATGTGCAACTTGCATTAAACACCTTTGACCTAATCGTATCACCCACATACAGCTGTGACACCTTATACAAGTGTCAACATCTGCATTAAAGGAAAAGAACAACCACCTGATTATGCATTTGAGGATGGCTGGATATTCATGATGGATTTGCACTGATTTTGTTGTCAATATTATTTATTTATTTATTTATAAGATGTATTTAGCAACATTTAGGTTATGATGAGTTATGACATATTGAGTAAAAATGACAAGAACAGTAAATCGTTCAATAACATGCATGTAGAAAATAAATTTCGTTTTATATAGATGTGCAACAGTTGGGTTCTGGAAGTAAAAGTGCCTTTCATTTTCTCGATAGAGAAATTGATTTTGAACAATAACTGAAAAACATTTAGAGACAGACAGACCAACTGTGAGCTCCGAGGCTGTTAATCAATGGTATATTCTTTTGTTGAGGCCATCATCAACTTCTGTTTTAAATAATCATATTTAACAGCTCAATCCCTTGTGAAAAACTACATTACCCATGATGCTAGGGGTGGGCGATATGACCAAAATTTTATATCACAATACGAGTAATTTTATTTCACGGTAACGATATGTGACCCTGGACGACAAAACCAGTCATAAGTGTCAATTTTTCGAAATTGAGATTTATACACCATCTGAAAGCTGAATAAATAAGCTTTCCATTGATGCATGGTTTGTTAGGATAGGACAATATTTGGGCTGAGATACAACTATTTGAAAATCTGGAATCTGAAGTCCTTAGCAATGCATATTACTAATCAAAAATTAAGTTTTGATATATTTACGGCAGGTAATTTACAAAATATCTTCATGGAACATGATCTTTACTTAATATCCTTATGGTTTTTGGCATAAAAGAAAAATTGACAATTTTGACTCATACAATGTATTTTTGGTTATTGCTACAAATATACCAGTGCTACTTATGACTGGTTTTGTGCTCAAAGAGTTATTTTTGCTTTAAATAAGGTCTTCATGATATCAAAATGTTGATACAATAGATATTTCATAATTCTTGTCACCAGTGTCAATACCACAAAAAAACATACTAGCTAAAAACAAAAACAAAAAAAACTTAAGCTCGCTGAAGGCAAGTAGACAGTCAGCGATTAAATAAGAATAAGAAACTAATTACAAGCAATAGGACATAAACTACAGTAGAACAAATAAATGAGAAATGCTACATACATTGTATAAAGTAATCAAAGTTATAAAAACACTACATATTCTTTTCTGTGTAAATTAAATATTTCTTATTAAAGTTACAAAAGTGTTTTAGTCAAGAGCACTGAGAGATTTTCTCTCTTTTATTTAACATGAATGACTTTAAGAGCTGGATCCAATATACTGTTTCACATGTTTTCTTTCTCAGTTGTTTGCTTTGACTTAAGACCTAAATTACTGTGTTTACAAGGATACTTGCAAAGACGGGTATTTTGACACATACAAGTGTGTGTATTTAACCGTTCAAGGCCTATAAAGCTGCAAAAATAACTCCGTTAAATACTCTGAGCACCGCCTTCACGTGCACACGCCTCTCTGACAGCACTCAGAAACAAGCAAAATGAGTTCTCTTTTGCTGCCGATTGCATTTCAATGGCTTAAAATCAGTTGTTTTTAAACCAAAATGCTTAAAAATTTATGTAAACGATACGTTTTCGTGACCACATAGCACAGCAATGGCATGTGAGCGTGTAACTGCAATAGAGATGATTGTCAAAAATCTCAACCGGCTGTCAAATTTCTACCGGTTAATCGTGTCTACCGGTATATCACCCACCCCTACATGATGCTGTACAGAAAATATCCCACCAATCAGAGAGTCACAGCAGGAAAAAGAGCAGCAAACGAATGCTGCGCTCTGTCCACTCCCATAAAGCATTGCAAATGACGTACCTGAGTCAGTCTTCCCACGCTCTCAAAACACTTAATATTTGAATCTATGGATGCTTTCACACCTGTAGATCGATTGCTTTGTTCCGAAACAGGGATTAAAATTATTACAATGTTGCTTTTTATTCTTGATGCGGTTCGCTTTCACACGCCAATGTTTCTAAACGGACCAAATTTGTTAATACAAGTCAAGCGCGAGTAAACTGTTCTCTCATTGGTCAAAGTTTCACGGTTTATTTTCCGGGATTCCACTTAGCTGTCACGCATGTCATCTGTCAGGATGGAACGACAACATCTTCATCGGAGTCCAAGCAGGAGTCCAAGATTCATTGGGAAAACATTTTTAAAATGCACATACTAGGAAGAATAGCAATAAGACGGCATTATAAAATGAAAAAGTACGCTTTGATTTTGAATGGTGAAGACGTGCTCACCCACAGACATTCACAGGTTCATGTTGAAGTATTACGATTGTTTTGGCGCAGATACGGCCGCGATTGCCGTGTTCACATATGCCCCAACGGGCTAAGGGGGGAAACGCGCCAGGTTCCGAAACAACGGGCCAGGTGTCTTTTTAGCAGCATCATATGACCCCTTTAAATATATAATAGAAGATATGTTATACACTACCATTGAAAAGTTTGGAAATAAAGAAACTGATGCATTCAGTTTCTGATTTAAATTTTTGTAGCAAAAACATGTTTATGCTAATTTCTGTAAATCATTTCAAACTGCTTCAATAAAACAATTACGTTTCAAGAATTACAATTACGCATATAGCTGTAAATGATCAAATATAATGTTAAAATCTTCCTGTGCTTATTAAGTGAGTAAAAGTGCACGAAACATCCTTATTTAAATGTGCATTTAAAGAACAAAACCAGAGAAAGAATAATCCTTTGAAACTATTAAATAAGACAATATCAATATACATATAAAAAAACATCAAATGACTGAAAACATAGATAAATAATATATTATATACTATCAAATATTCTGGCTATATTGTTCAGTCCTAGTACACAGCAAGTCCTTCATTATGTCAGATTTATAGAAGCATAGCTTTTTTAAATAAGAATGTTTTTTGCTTCCGCATCTTTTAAGACATTTATATGTAAATGACCTCTGGCTTTGGCTAAACCTTTGCATGTGACCTTTTGCCTTTCTCAGGGAAGGCCAAGTAGCTGCATACCAACTATGAATTGATAAGTAAATGTAACACTGTTGCTCTAAATGAGCAATTGTGACATCTCATAAAAATTCTCAGTGGACCTTATACTATTTTCCATGATATGTGCCCTTTAAATCGTAAGCGATGTTTCAGATGTTACCTGTGTGCTGGCTCCCAGTCTCAGACACATGCCTCCGGAGCCCGTGCCGTCACCCTGCTCAGAGGGGTTCAGGTGGCGACTGAACCGTGGCAGTGGGACGGCTGGATGACTGTCAGCAAGGAACATGTTGGCAGGTGCTGGTATGATAACAGCATTGGTCACGTGACCTGTTGAAGAGACGAGATGGATTAAAATAACAGTTCTCTATGAAAACTGTAGCAGTTTAGTAAAGCTTTGTGAATATTGAAATCTTGGAAGGAAAACAGTCCATTTTAACACAAACCGTTTCCTCAGTCAAAATAATTAATATTCTTAATATTATTTATATAATATAATAACTTCAATGTTTCAAATAAAATTTTAAAAATCATATCGGTGAAATAGTGCTCCATCGTTATTTGGTGTAACAGATATATTTATGTAAAAGTGAACAACATACTCCGACCTGTAATTATTAAAGTATATAAAAGAAATCATACTACATTTTTTATAATATTTTAAATTATTTAAGACAAATGGGACAAACCTAGTGGTTTGAAGGATAGTTGCAAGGATTGGTAAAGATTTAAAATGACAATTACTTAACATTTTGGGGCTGCACTGTGATCCTTAAATAGAGTCTTTTAATGTCATCTAATAATAATTATAAATATTCTTGACAATATTTTTTGTTATTTCAACTATTCCTACACTGAATGACATTAGTGAGTGTTTTCTGTAAATCATGGTAAAAATGTATGAGTCTATGTTTTTTGCTACAAATAAATAAATTAAATTAAACAGGACACATAGTAAATAGCAATAATAACAATATATTAAGAAATGAAGGATCATGTTACACCGAAGACTGAAGTAATGACTACTTTCTATTGTAATATATTTTAAAATGTAATTTATTTCTGTGATGGCAAAGCTGAATTTTCAACTGTAATAAAATTTCACAATATTACTGTTTTTACTGTATTTTTTATCAAACAAATGGAGTCTTGGTGAGCAAAAGAGACTTCCAAAAACATATATACTGTCTTTATGTATATATATTTCCTGCGTCATGTGTAGGGTTGGGTATCATTTGGGTTTTTTACGATACCGGTGCCAAATCGATACTTTTAAAACGGTACCTGAACCGATACTTAAAAACAATAAATAAATAAATACCCAAAATAGGATGGATTGGCCATTATTGAGTGCTATAAACACATTTAATGTCTGTTTCATTCATACTGGACACCAGAGGGCGCCCTCGCGTAGAAACTCCACATGTGCATCACAGAAGTAATAGGACTCAGGAAATCCCTATACTCTTTGCTAATATGGACAAAGGCATTGCTATCGCTGTAACGGAGTAAACAGAAGATATAAACGTTCTGAATGATAAAACTTGCAATGAGAAGCATTTCTAAACCCGCTGTCCAACAAAAGAGAACACTATAAAGTTTTTACTCCACAACTGCTTCCTTTTGTGATCTGATGTGGCTTCTTGTCACAGAATGAGGCAGAAAATATGTTCTATACTGTAAAAAGCATATGGTAAAAAGACTGTCGATTAGCAATGGATTATAAATATACTTAATTATGATGAAAATACCAAAGATGGCTTGAATAACATCACAGCAGCATCTGTGTGTCTGAAGCCCGTCTTTCACACTGACCGAAACACACTGGCAGGAGAAAGTTTGTTTACCTTCATTGAGCTGACGCAGTGTCTACACACTCTCAGGAGTATAACAGCGTTCCTGCAGTTCACCTGAGATTAATTAACAGCAACCAGGTCCAACTAAGCTTCTGGCATCTGCTGTCTATTCTCCTCTATAAAAGAGTTAAACACAAATCATCTGCACCAGTGAACTACATTAGCTCAGGTACTAAACATCACCCCCTAAAGCAGACTGATGGATCAAAACAAAAGCTTGTAAAGACCAGATAATCATGTTCTTCAGCATGATCTGAGAATGATCTAAAAAGCATTTTGTGCTTCACTGAAAGCAGGAACATCTGAGCTTTGGTACAAAGGAATTTTGATAAATTGAAATAGAAATAGAAAATATATTACACACTACTGTTCAAATGTTTAAAAGTTTTGAAAAAAAAAAAACATAACATTTATTCAGCCAGAATCATAGCCCTTGGATCGATGGATGTGATTGGATGAACATTTTATGGTTCTAGGCCTTCCAAAGACGATATAAATAAATATAAACACATTTAGACCAGTCAACTTAGTGATTATGAAGAGATCAGAATGTGAAGAGACTTTCAACCAGCATAACAAAAAATGTTTTTGAACCAAATCACCTATCCTGCCTTTAAACTGACCAAAATGACAGGAAAAAACATGTTTAACGTTACGCAATATTTCTATTTCAAATAAATGCTGTTCTTCTGATCTTTTAATTTATAAAAGAATACTGATTTCCACTAAATTTTTAAGTAGCACAAACTTTTCAAAATTGATTAATAAGAAAAAAATGTTTCTTGAGCACTAAATCAGCATATTAGAATGATTTCTGAAGATTATGTGACACTGAAGACTGGAGGAATGATGCTGAAAATTCAGCTTTGCATCACAGGAATAAATTACATTTTAAAATATTTTACAATAGAGAAAAGTTATTTTAAATTGTACTAATATTTCACGTTTTTAACTAGTTTTTGTCAGCTAAATACAGCATAAGAGACTATATATATATGTATATATATATATATAATATTTTAAATTATTAGCATTAAATTCAGTAAAAATTTGAATTGAAAAATGTACAAATAAAATATGAAAAATCCAAAATAGAAGCATTTTTTCAAAGATCTTTGAACCCCACTATATAGCAACATAATATTGAACCCACAGGTGCACATAAAAAATTCACCAAAATATTTAATAAACAAGTCAAATACATTATATAAAATGTATACAAATATATACAAACAAATATATTTTATAGCAAAATCCTGAAATTATTTCCATGAATTGCAGGTCTGCATTAGATTCTGACACAGATTTTCAATATGTTTGCAGACTTTTGGACCTAATTTAAAGAAAATAAAATGTATGCAAATATGCCGTATTTAAATGCTGCATACAGTACATTGGTCAAATTTTTTTTTTAAACAATGAAACTGAAAAAACTGAACCACGTCAACATAAGATCAGACATGCACCAGCAAGAGCTCAAAGTTTCCATAAAAGCTCAGAAAATGCCAATGATTTTCCATCAGAAATTGATGAAACCCCAGCAAACAAAATTAAGGTAAGTATCCACACTTCAAAGATGCTGTGTGTGGTAACTGTTTTCAACAGCACAATTTTGTCCTGTCATCCTGATATCCTCTAAAGATTAATCATTGCATAATTTCACAGAAAGAGACAGAGTGAGGAGATCTATCACACAGAAGAGTCTGTTGGCAGATTAGATTAGACTCATAAACTGTGTTGGCGTTTGATAGAAAAATTAAAAAATGAGCTCCATCACTCACACGGACATTCCAGACGCTGATGACATCAAAAGTTAAAACTGGCCACACGGGAAGCATCCCGCCAGGCTGCAATTGTTTGTTAAGGGGTTTTCAGTTCCCCTGGCACAAGTCGCAGGACATCATTAGATTAAAATAAGATAATAAAATAATCATAATTAAAAAAATAAAATGCATGAGTGTGTGCCCATGTGGTCTAATTAAAAGCACAATAGCTGGGCTGCTGTACGCACGAAAACCGATATGGAAATCAACATCAGGCGGTGTTCATTCGCCTTCATTTTTGTTTTGAAGCCATTAAAGAAAGCGACTTGACTCCTTCATTTCCTCTGAAGCCTCATACCCAAAACTTGAAAAGTATTCAAAAAAATGTGCTCCAAAAAAAAGTATTTTAGTGTGTTTTTATTATTTAATTAAACAAAAATATTTTTTATTAATGATAATAATACTGCACGAAAAGCTCCATAAAGTATCATATCAGTATGATACTTTATCCATAAAGTATCATACTATAAGTGACTCATACGTTATAATAAAGTAAATATTATAAAGATGCAGCACAACGAGCAGCACCGCAGCAGGGCTCTGAACACGTGAACTGATTCAGCCCCATTTATGAAGCATTTTGTGAATTATACACACCACTGAAGACATGATGGCAACGACTGCTGATGGCCTTGTAATAATGCATTGCATTATGTTACTAGCCATTCAGCCGTGCAGTCTGTTCATTCTCATCTGCTCAAATACATGCTTTTAAGAAAAACACCTGGAAGCAGGTTGGCTGAACAAAGCGTGACAAGGCTTCATGGAAGTAATGCCATAAGCGTCTGTCTCAGGGAAAGAACCAGACTGGAAGCGACATTTCTAAGATTTATCGAAGGTTGTCATTCAGCAAAATGAGAGAGAAATATACCACTTCTACAAAAGTGGGAACATTTTTATAACACTTTAAACTCCATAAAATGCCAGCCGGTGAAGAGTAGGCAACCTCCACAAAACTGCTTACAGTCGCTAGATTTGAAGAATTAAGATAAATGTGCCAATTTCTGTTTGTTTCGTTTTTGTTTAGTTTTGTTTTCATTGACAAGGGAGTTCAATAATGCGTCCACATCAGGAGGAATCGAAGTAGAAAACGAAGAATTTTTTTGTTTGTTTGTGTGTGTGTGTGTGTGTGTGTGTGTGTGTGTGTGTTTGACAATAGCTGGGCTGCTGTACGCACGAAAACCGATATGGAAATCAACATCAGGCGGTGTTCATTCGCCTTCATTTTTGTTTTGAAGCCATTAAAGAAAGCGACTTGACTCCTTCATTTCCTCTGAAGCCTTTCGACTCAGAATTGTTGATTTATTGAGGCCAGTCAAATGAACACAAAGCCACTTTTGCAATCGGAGCTTCCGAGGCGGCCCCACGAAAAGAAAAGATGGTGATAAATAGGTTTTTTGCAGAGCAGTGGCTCAGTGAACTGTGCCTACATTAATCCCTGTTTCTGAACGATGCCAAAACAATTATGATAAAACAGGTAAGCAGTGATGCAGCGGCAGACGCCCGGAGGACGAGCGGCAGTGCGGACTTGGCGCGTCGCTCCTTTCCAAACGCAATTACATTATATGGGTCTTTTCATCAATTCAACCTGGATCAGAACTGTTAAGAAAGGATCCAGAGCCCACGTTTTACACAAGCCCGCTTTCAGGCCTACAATACCACCATCTTGCTTTAAATTTTAATTTTTCATAATTAATTGCACAAAATTAACAAATTAACTAAAAATGTGTAGACATAAAATTTAAAATACAAATGGAAGCTTTTTCACTTGTGGACCCCATTGTATGCGTAACCAAATTACATTAGTTAATGGCGACCCATAACATGTATCTAAATCAAATAATTGAATAACATAACAAAAGGGACTGGGATGTTTATAACTTTATGAATGATGGCATTCAAACTGAATGAAAATCTATGGGTGCAGATTCCACGTCAGTCTGCTAATAAGTACATAACAAATGAATGCAATGAATTTCACCAGCCTACAGAAATTCCTCAGAAGGTGCACATGTGAAGAAATGAGTTTGATGGCATGACAGCAGTCATCTCAAATGTAATAATGACAAATATTTCAAATCAAGTAAATCCCCTTTGAAAGACCCCTGTGAAAACGTTTGGCATATTTTCAACACAGTGAAGCTCCATGATTGTTTGGTTTTTCATATTTTCAGGAACACACAAGAATATTTCATTCAGATGGGATTTGGGAAATGATTGATTCCCTTCGAATTTTAATTATTCATTTGTTCGAGACTTTGATTTATAGTTAGTCCCGGTTTGCATATCTTAAGTGTTTGAGTAATCAAAAGAGGAAACTGTGATGACCTCCAAAAGCTTTTCTGAGTGACTGTACAACAAATGCAAAAATCACAGATACCATACAATAAAATAAAGATTACAGTATGTGTGTGTTTGGCACATTTATGCACCTACACATAGAGAGAAAGTCATGACCTAAAGATGAAATGAATGATTTTCAGCTTGAGATTTTGCTGGCAAGTTCAATTAACACTGGATTAATATTTCAAAATTTAATATTTAAAATTATTTCAACAATACTACAGATGAAAAAGATGGTTTGGTGCATCCCACAACTTGTGTCACGCTGTATTATGTTCAATGTCACTCTTCTGGATCAAGGCTAAAAGATAACATACATGCAGGAGACATTTCAAATCAAGCAGCGACTTATACGGTGAACCGGGCTGATACTTATTATTATTTTTGGTGGAGAATGCGGGAGGCATAACATGAATGTTAATGAGGGTTTTAAGACCTCCTGTAGTAAAATTAAGGATGCCTGCGGGTGGATTTACAGCACTCGAACATGGAAATGGTGAGGGAACCCCCCTCATATATTCCCTTGGCACAACTTCAGTTTGCTTGCTGAAATTCATCAGAATTATTTTATTTGACTGCTGCATATAGAGAAATGTCAAAGCTTAACTGTACTTAAAGGGATAGTTTACCCAAAAATGAAAAATCTGTCATCATTTACTCAGTTGAATATAATAGTTGGGTCTTGTTAATTTTACCCTCTAATATTATAGTAATGTACCAAATGAGAAGCTTCCCTGTATAGTTACAGCATTAGCTGGGAGAGATTTTTTTCCCTTAAGAAAACCAAATTATCGGTATCGGCAGATTTCATTCTAAATAATCGGTAGCGGCAGAAAAAAATTTAGTACCGGTGTATATTTACTGTATAGTTGCTCTTTCCATAAAATTAAAAGAAAAATACACTAACGTTTTAAGCTTAAAAAAGACAGGTTTATTGTAATTTAAAATGTTTGATTTAGTATTTATTTCTATTTTTCTCTTTAATTTTTAATGTTTTTTGTATAATTCTCTTTTGTTTATAATCTATTATTGTTATTTTAATTTTAGTTTTATAGTATTTTAGAACTAAAATTTAAGCATTACATTTTTTAAGTAAATGTAATGTTAATACACTAACTGAAATTCAAAAATGCTGAACAATGTTAAATTTCTCAGCGCACTGATGTTTTTAAGTCTTTATGTTCCAAGTTTTACAATACATCACATACTAGGGATGCACCGATACCACTTTTTCCAGTACTCGCCCGATACCGATACTTTTATTTTTGGTACTTGCCGATACCGATGCTTCAATCAGTCTAACACAAAGTTGTTTTTGTTTTGCTAATAAATGCAATCTGCTAAGTGAAATAAAGTATTTGAAAACAAATAGTTAATGAATAATCATGAACTCAGGAAAAGTAGAGAGAAATCAGCTCCAAATAAGAATAAATACACACTTATCGCAACTATTGGGCAAGTTGGTACTTAAAGTATTTGGGGGAAGTCGTGGCCTAAAGGTTAGAGAGTCGGACTCGTAACCCAAAGGTTGCGGGTTCGAGTCTCGTACCGGCAGGGATTGTAGGTGGGGGGAGTGAATGTACAGCGCTCTCTTCCACCTTCAATACCACGACTGAGGTGCCCTTGAGCAAGGCACCGAACCCCCAACTGCTCCCCGGGCGCCGCAGCATAAATGGCTGCCCACTGCTCCGGGTGTGTGTTCACGGTTTGTGTGTGTTCACTGCTGTGTGTGTGTGCACTTAGGATGGGATAAATGCAGAGTATGGGTCACCATACTTGGCCACATGTCACGTCACTTTCACTCACTTTCAAATAATTCAATCTTTTTTTTAATAAATATTGATATTGACTGATTTTAATCCCAAGAATATTTATAAGATTTCTCTCCTTTTGTCCGTTTTTTATTTTATTTTTTTTACCTTTATCATGCATTCTGGGATAAGAATATATGGCGGCTTATAAATTTCAAAGAAAATCATGAATACATAAATACATGAATACATTAATAAGATAAAATGACAGAAATGCTGATTATAATAATTCAATACCAAAATGCATTAATAAAAAAGAAAATTAAATTTACAATAAGATTCTATTTGTAACAAATTAGCTAACTACATTAGTTAACATGAACGATACTACAGCATTTATTAATCTTAGTTAATTTCAACATTTGGTAATAATAAAATCAAGCTCATCTTTTAAAGGGATAGTTCACCCAAAAATTAAAACTCTGCCATTTACTCACCCTCAAGTTGCTCCAAACCTGCATGAGTTTATTCTGTGGCACACAAATGACAAAGAAAATATTTTGAAGAATGTGGGTAACCAAACAGTTTCTGGCCTCCATTGACTTTCATAGTATTTTTTTCATATATGTGGACCAGCAGCTATTTGGTTACCCACATTCTTCAAAATATATTTTTTTTGTGTGTGTGTTTAACAGAAGAAAAAAAAACTCATACAGGTTTGGAACAACTTGAGGGGGAAAAAGTGAAAAAGACTCTTTTTCATTTTTGGGTGAACTATCACTTTAACATTTGTTATAGGAATAGTTCACCCAAAAATGAAAATGTGATGTTTATCTGCTTACCCCCAGGGCATCCAAGATGTAGGTGACTTTGTTTCTTCAGTAGAACACATTTGATGATTTTTAAGTCCAACCGTTGCAGTCTATCAGTCGTATAATGCATGGCAATGGTAACAAAATCTATGAGAGTAAAAAAAACATGCACAGACAAATCCAAATTAAACCCTACGGCTCATGACGACACATTGATGTCCTAAGACATGAAACGTTTGGTTTGCGTCAGAAACCGAACAGTATTTATATCATTTTTTACCTCTAATACACCACTATGTCCAACTGCCTTATGAACTAAAATAAACAATAAATAACTAAATAAATGCTGTAAAAGGATATTGTTCAATGTTAGTTCTTATTAGCATAAAGTAATGTTAGCAAATGAGACCTTACTATAAAGTGCTACCATAAAATAGTAAATTTTACCTAAAATGTGCATGTGCTATGTTCCAAATAGACTTGTGCCAGTATTCGGTAATGCGATATATCACGGTAATGAATATGCACGATATTGTTATCGTGGGCACTTCTAAATACCTTGAATAATTATATATTACAAATTATTCCAAATTTTGAATGCATTTTAAGAATACTTTTCCCATAAACTGGTCAAAATGCACAACACCGCTGGCACTTTAATCTGTGTAAAACTTTTAACTTTATACATTTTTCTGTATTGCTTTATTGCATTTAAATGTTCAGTTATTTTTGCGATAAGAAAAAAGTTATTAAACCTGTTATACTGTATTATGACAGCACTTTTTTTTTACTTAATTTCAATATCGTGATAATACCGTATACCGTAATAAAAGCATTAGCAATGAATCGCAACATGAAAATTTGATACCGGCATATCCCTAGTTCCAAATCGTTCACTTAATTTCTTTGTCAGTTAGAGGCTGTGTTAAAAGGCAGCTCACTAGGTTTTGCAGCAATAAACACTCCCGAATTAAACTCCACTGAGTCATGAAATGTAGTTTGTGTGCTGCGTACTTAGGTGAAAGTATTATTCTTTGTTGTGGGCAATCAGGGCCGGCTAATTATCTCCCACTCAATCATGGCAATTGATTCACGGGATACTGGCTCCACTCCTAGAATTACACTAATGGTGCAGGCTACTCCGACACGCAGTCATAAATCGTGTGTGCCGGCTTCTCGGGTCACATAACGTGGAGCTTGGGAGTGATGGGGAAAAGCGCAAAGAGATGGGTAACATGCACACTCTGCCAGCGCACTGCAGAGACACCTGGCATGATGACAACCCAGAGGGAATGGGGCGGAATGGATGTAAAATTTGTGGCCGTCATTCTGCCAAATGTCCAAGAGGCTTCCTTCCCAAAGGCTTTGAGCTTTTTCTTTAATCTTGCTTTTGGACCAAACCTGATTTGAATGGTGCTTTCACACCACATTTCTGTTACTACTATAGCAGCCATTTGACATGACTCCTTAAAATCTCCCATGGAAAAACTAAATATTTTTCATAAATTGCTAGTTTTTCATGTTAGAAGTAAGGAAATTACACCTTCATGTTAGAAGTAGGGAAATTACACCTAAGGAATGGCAAAAAGCCTAGTGATGCACCATTAAAAATAAATAAATAAATAAAAATAAAAATTTGAACTGAAAACAAAACCAAGAACAAAAACAACATTTAATAATAAATTAATCACATTTATTTAATAATCATCACTTAAATAAAAACTGAGTTGCATATAAACTATCAAGTTGAAATATATGTTGACATACATTTATACAACAGTTCTCTCTAGTTCTTGAATCTGATTGGCTGAGTGCCTTTTCCAGCCATGCGATATTCTACTGATAACAGCATTCCAACCGTTTCACCGTTTGTATCACTCTGTTTGCGGTATTTCTCACAGCCTGTCATGGCTGACACCCAAACTCACTATAATGTTATAAATAATACTGTTTTTGTGTCACGGAATGTAGTTTTAAGAGTTTTTAGGTGAGAATGTATTTGTTTAGACTTCAAATATGCGGTTTGTTAATAAAGATAATGTCTATTTGAAAATTTGCTTCGATGTTTTCGTAGATGTGAGCTTTTAATACAGAATTTTAAACCTTCGTTACTAGTTCTAAATTCATTTTCTAATTAGTAACGGAGGCTTGGGCTCAGCTGTTGAGCTGTCAGCTTGAGATTTGAATCCGTGGCGGAAGGAAATAGTTCCGTAAAAAAATAAGGTTTTTAAAGGCATTCCGTTGTTCTCGCTTTTTTTATTGAAAAAACTGTTGTATAAACGCAATATCATGCGAGTAGCCGTGTGATATGGTTGTATTGCATGCTGTGATTACCTGCAGCCTCGTGCCTACGCCAGAAACACAGCCGTGCTGATATACAGCCATATCACACTGCTACTCGTGAGATGCTGCTCATACATACATTATATATATATATATATATATATATATATATATTAGGGGTGGAACGGTTCAACTTACTCCCGGTTCGGTTTTGTATCACGGTTTTAGAGTCACGGTTTCGGTACGGTTCGGTATGTGCGATGTTTAAGCAAAAACTATACTGTCAAATAAAAATAAAGAAAATAAGAATAATCTAACTACAGGCAACAGCACAAATAAATACAATAGAGTAAAGATACAAATAAAATAAACAGTGATTTTCAGTTTTTTTACAGTTTTTTTTCTAACATTAGTTTTCAGGTACAGAAATTGAATAAAGTAATGAAATGTAAAACAGCATTGCATATTTGACTGTATAAATTAAAGATGAATCTTTATTAAAGTTACAAAAGCTATTCAATCAAGAGCAGTGAGTGATTTCTTTGTTGTTGCGGTTTGATTAATATTAAGAAAGTGCTGTCACTTTAAATCAAAACACATTTATTTGAGAAGCAAAATGACACAAAATGAAATGAATTTATGCATAAAACAATAACAAATATTTGCCAATGGGCTCAGAAAATGAACGTAATTCAAAGGGAAAGCATGTTTTCATTCCCCATTGACAGATGTTTGTTTTTGTTTTAAGCATAAACTCACTTTTTGTGTTCAGTTTCTTAGAAAACAAGACTTCATATTTTCATTCTGCATATCAAGTAAATGTATATTGATTTAAGGATGTTTAGATGTTAGTACTGGAAAACAAGACAAAAATACTGAGCAAGATACTATTTTTTTGCAGTGCATGCAACATTTAATGCAATGACTTTATGAAATGAAGACTTTCTGTTCTTTTTAAGGCTTTATTTTGGATTGCAATCACGAGGCATGATATATGTCACAAAGTTTCCACATGCATGTTAGGTGTCAGACAACCTTTTATGTGTAAATTAAACTAAATAAATAAACACTGTATGTGTTGCCTTTGTTTCATGTTGTATTTCATCTGAATACCTAAAAGAAATCAAGATGTGGCAAATACATTTTCACAGCACTGTATTCTTTTATAGCCAACTGCATCAGAATGACAGGTGCTTGAATAATTTTTTGCACTAATCTGGTCTATTATAGACAACTGTTCAACATATATTTAAGACATATATATCACCAGGTCAAGAAACATGAACTCAATTTGAGGCCGTGTCTAATAAAATCCGAAAAGTCCATCCCATCTGATAATCCAGTGGCAGTCAGACGGTCAGCGAGCATGGGAATGGAGTGATTCTGACATCTCCATTTGGTTTTCAGCCGTCTGAGTGTTCTCTGAGCCCTCTTTTCTTTCAGAGTGCTCTTGTCTTTAGGTCAGATGGGATTAAGAGATTAGATGAGCAGTAGTTAATTGCCAGTGCTGAGTAATTAACACAAGGGTCAACAAACCTGACCTCTTCTGCATGACACAACGACTTTTGAACTAATCAATCGATGTCTGGGGAGTAACTAAAACATAACTTTCAGTCGTGTGACAGTTATTCAACTGATTTTCCAGCTACTTTTTCCAACTAAGTGGTGTCGCGAGATAAAACTCTACATTATGGTTCTTAAAGTCATGTGGTATTTGCATGCAACTTTACAGCTGAGTACTTTTAGAAAATTTGTTTCGCTTTTATTCTTAATGTTTCTTCATGATGTTTGACATGCTGAATATGAAAATCACATTATGTTTTGTGTATCATTAACGGTGCTCATGAAAACTGAAAAAAAAAAACAGCTGATCTGTTATTACTAATGCATAAAAATGGCATAATACTCAGTTAACAACAGTTTAACATAAACGGTTACCAAAAGTGAGTCGTCCAAAATTCAGTGTACGTTGGATAATTTTTGTCTTGTTATGACTAGTCCCACGATGTTCTGGAATATTCCAGAAAGCACTAGAATATTACAGAATGTTATAGAAACTTCTAGAATGTTCACATTCTTGCAAAACATCTTTAAAAAAAACGTGCAAAATTAATACAAAAACGTATCTGCACTAAACAAACGCTTCATTATTAATGCTACAAGTTCTAAAATTGATGCTATACGTAAAAATAAATAGTACAATAATAATTAGCACCACAATATCTTTTCAAAATCAGTTTTTAAAGACTTTTTAATGTTTTTGGAAGAATCCTCTTATGCTCACCAAGTCTGCATTCATTGGATCAAAAATACAGAAAAAAAGTAGTAATATTGTGAAATATTATTACAATTTAAAATACCGGATTTTTATTTGAATATATTGTAAAAATTTATTCCTGTGATGCATGTCTTCAGTGTCTCATGATCCTTCAGAAATTATTCTAACATGCTGATTTGCTGCTCAGGAAACATTTCTTATTAATATCAATATTGAAAATAGTTGCGCTTAGTATTATATAGTAGAAAAGAGTTGTGCTTGTAATATGCTTAATATTTTTTGTCTACTTTCAGAATTCTTTGATGAACAAAATCTCAGACCCCAAATTTTTGAATGTTAGTGTGTACATGGTGGAAAAACAGATGGTGAGTGAAAGTGGCAGAGAAAAAAAAAAAAGTGTACTACCCAAGCTGTCCAAAGCATGAACACACTAAATATTTCAATTGAAGTCATAAGCAAATAGTTTCATAAGCTAGGATTGCCGTGTCAAGTTGTTTGACAGATTGCTTGCACTGTTTAATGAGGTTGAAACTAATTTATCGGCAGGACACTACATTTTGCTGTAATATTCTCTTCTGTAAGTGATATAAATTCAAAGTAATATGTTTCCATTATGCAAAATAGCACAACGTAACAGCAAGTGAGCAATTAAATGTCATAGCCTTCACATACTTCAAATGAACACTCACTGAAGCCACTAACCTGGCAAAAAAGCTTGGCAAATCCAGTAATTACTTGACTCAACCTGGTAGCTTGTAATCAGAACATGGTTTCCTGGCAGATTTATAAAAATCCCTGGGCACTCTTATTCCCATTGTCAGCCAATCAAGGTCTTTTCAGAGTGTATAGAGCAATATGCATCAGAAACTCTTTGTCACAAGTCACATCAAACAACCAGGGCCAGCTGAATCTGTTGGAGTAACTTTTGCCATAGAACATTCTCATTAGGTCTGTGCAAAAAATCGAATGCGATTGTCATGCGCATCTCGTCAGCTTCTGTGATTAGTAGTAAATCTCCAGCACGTGCTTTCAGATGGAGCGGCATTTACTACACAGAGCCGTAGTTCAATGACAAGCTACGCAAAATCGCATTCATAATCGCAATGAATCGACTGCAATTTTGTGTAGTGATCTACGGTTCTGTGTAGGTCAAGAAAAAAGGTTAAATAAAAAAATCTTGCATTACTTGTATCTTTGTCTAGGGCTAGGCAGTGAACAATATCATAGAGATAGCAATATAAATTATGTCGTTAACAATGATAAGTTCTGGACATTTTTCCTCAATCTTTATAGCCGATCACAAAGCAGAAATAAACACGACAATGAGTCAGTGCATGTGGCTAGTAAGTCTGCATGTTCTGCGTGTCTCTGTGTGAACAAATGGTGTAGTTGTATCTACTATACAAAAAAACCAAACACACATGATGCTAACAATGTTTTCACCGTCTGCTGTTTCAATATGAGACATGAACACACAAACTTCATCTCCAGAGCTGCTCTGAGAGTCACTTCACCAGCTTTACACCATTTCATTTGAGAAAAAAATATCAAACATACACTGACGCTCAAAGACCTTCAAGACAAACCGCCAAAATAAAAGTTCAGTTTTACTTGAAGAAATTATGACAGAAATATATTAATATTATGTACTAAAATGTACTTATCAATATAATAATATTATGATTATTTTTAAGGAATATCAAACAACCAAGATATTTTTACATCCAATTTATACAGTTTTGTCATGCATCTTATCTGACAAAAAAAAATGAAAAAATGTAATGTTTTGTTGTAACACCATTTTGATGATTACTTTGTATTAAATATTAAATCAAAGAATACAGAAAAAAAATAAAGACTGAAAACAGAATTTAGTGGAAAATGAAACAGATTTCATGGAACCACAGATTTTTCATGGAAAATTAAAAGACAGCTCCTCGGCAGAGTTTAATTGCGAGCAAACAAGTTACATTTACATTAATTCTCAAGGTCTAAAAAACATGTGGAAAGCATTTCCCCATTGATGGTAAATGAATATTGATAAATACTGATATTTTATGATACGGAAAGAAATATGATAATATTTTTGGCCATATGGCTGAGCCCTATCTTGGTCAATTTCTGAGCTTCCTTAAGAGGGACTAAATATTAGGCTGTACATAAAGTAAACTGAACAATTATGCCTTTCAGCCTTCTGAACACGAAATGTCTGTAAATGACACTTCAGTTCTGGCCATTTTGGCTGAGGCGTTTGTTTGGCTCGCTCTCTTTTCACTCTTGTCATTTGACAGGCCGCCTGCTGGCTTTAATGAAGACAGATAAAAGGAGGAGTGGGGGTATCAGCTGTGTCTGGGGATAAGGCGTGAAACTGGGTTTAATTGCCTCCATGATCAAGAGCCTTGAGGAGAGATTCGTTGCCCCTCATCCAGCTACAGCGAGTACACAGGACCCACTTCGCTCGGAGACGCATCTCCTTGTGAAGTTAAGAGACAAGCTTGCACCCTGTCCTAGTTGTCAACAGCCCCAGGAGAGTGGATTTCTGTCACAAAATCAAATAAAGAAAGTCCTGATGTGCAAGACTGAAAGAAATGCAATTTATGGTCAACTGCAACAGAAATACTAGAAATGAACCGTTTCTACCAATCTTAACACTTCTTGTTTTACACTTAAATTTCAGGTTTACTGAAAAATGGTGACATCTAAATCAGTGTTTCAAATTCATACAGTAATAGAGATAGTTCAGGTTTTCCAATAAATGGTGACATTTTGGTTCCAGTAAAATATGTTTGACCTATACACACACACACATATATATATATATATATTATTTTTATTTTTATTTTTTTTTACTGATATTAACACTTCTCTATTCTTACATTGATTTACATTAACATTTTAAGTTGGTGCCATCTAAAGGAGTATTTCAAATTCATACACATTAGTAGAGATAGATGACAATTGATTTGACCTTAACTTTTTAGCAATATTGTGACTTGTGTGTAACTGGTAATCAGTTTTTGAATACTGGGTTTATCCATAAATAGTGCCACTGAAAACAGTGTTTCAAATTCATGCACAATAGCAGAGAGACAATAATCAGATTGACCGTTATTTTTTTCCCAATATGTAAATTTTTTCACATGATCTGTGATCAGATCTTAAATACCAGGTTTACCCATAAATGGTGCCAATGAAAACAGTGTTTCAAATTCATCCATAATAGTAGAGACAGTCAATAACCAGATCGACCGGTTTTTTTTTTTTACCGATATTTACGTTTTTTGACAATGTTATTGGTTCTTAAATAGTTGGTTTTACAATAAATTATGTCATTTAAAACAGTTTTTCAAATTCATTCACATTAGTAAAGACAGACCAATACTATTTACTGTTATTAACCGTTTTTGCCTAATCAATATTTAAATATCTGGTTAACCGATAAATAGTGCACCTTTTACAACTGTTGTTTGTCAGACAGCATTATAATCCCAGTGAGATATACATATATGTATAAATAGGCTGGTTTCACGGTTCACCTCATCCCAATTGGACATGTTTCTTACATAAGACACACTGCTACTGGTTGTTGGACAAGTATCTGATTAGTCGACCATCATGGCCCATCCCTAGCAGGGATTTCGGTAGACTGCACAAAATCTTTGAACCACCATGAGATCGTTTATTTCTCAGAAAAAGCAATTCTAACAACACAAAATTCTTGGAATGAGGGAGTCAGTCTGACACATAGCGCACTGGTTATTAACTAAAACCTTTAAACCTCTCAGAGCTGTTTAATTACAGCGAGGTATTTGATCAAAGGCCCTCAAAGTCAATGGGGTAATTTAGCCTGCATCAATCTGAGAACATAAGAACAAAATCTGCTTCAACCCCACAGCCCAGCTCACTCGTTCACCCTCTTCTTCTCACCCTCCCTTTCTCTAAGTTGATAGGACAGATAATGAACTAGAGGCTAGGGGTTATCACAATAATTCGGTGCTAATTTGTTCAATTCAAGAGCCCTCAATGGCCTTCAAAAAGCTCTTGCCTGCTCAAAGGGACCTGACATCTGTGGTCCTTTAGCCCTCATTGACCACCAGGGCAACAATGGCGAGAACGAAAACTAATTCATCAGCTTGATTTTTCAGATCGCAATAGGGCTGGGTGATATATATAAAAAAAATTATATCGATATTGTCAATTTTTACGATATTCAATATATATCTCGATATGTTTGCATTTGCTTTTAAATAATAAAAAAAACATGAATTTCTTTTGCCCTCATTAAAAAAAACAACAAAAACTATTTAGATAGAAGTTATTGTTACAAAGTAAATACAAAATGTTTAGTGCAAATTTAA
>NW_015641018.1:2640428-2640894 GCF_001515625.1 Sinocyclocheilus rhinocerous
ATAGGTATTTCTTATATATATATACATATATATATATATATATATAAATTTATACCAAAGACTTATGCACGCTCTCTGTCTATATTATGAAAACTGGTAAAACAAATGAAAAATATTATAACAGTGAAATTCCTAATAGTAAAGCCAAATTGCCATAGCCTATGTTTCTCGATTCAAACAACAGCGGTTGTGTAAGTGCATTTATTCAGCGATCACATTATTATCAACAATACAGTCGAGATCTCATGACAGAACACAGACTGGTTGAGTGACACTTTCATTTAGATCGCTTAACTCCAGCTTGTTTGTTGGTGTTTTTAGACCATCGGCGGCGGCGGCGCTTCCGCAATGAGGAGCGAGCGCCAGTGTTGCCAACTTCTTTCAATAGAAAGTAGCTAAAGTTAGTTTGAAAATTCGCTATATGTCGCCAGATGACGTCATACACTAATTAGCATATTCATGACGT
>NW_015641018.1:2640927-2641209 GCF_001515625.1 Sinocyclocheilus rhinocerous
ATTTAGATAGAAGTTATTGTTACAAAGTAAATACAAAATGTTTAGTTCAAATTTAAGCAGTTAAAAAAAATCTAGACCAAGTGATAACTTACTGCTTTTTATTAAATTAACACATGTATATGTAACTGAAGTAGCGCAAAACAAGTACAGAAAGTGCATTCTGTCAACTTTTTTGGTGCATGCAATTCACAATTTACACTGTGCAACTGGGGGAAATAATTAAACTGGGATAAGTATTTTTTACCAAGTTTTTAAGAACACAAGTCTGTCAACTGTCTCTGG
>NW_015641018.1:2641613-2642078 GCF_001515625.1 Sinocyclocheilus rhinocerous
TGCATGTAAAATTAGAGAAGCAACATAATATCTATTTTAACTGAAGGCGCTGCTCCTCTCAGCCGCTCGCTGTACAGAGAAGACGCAGAGAGAGAGGCGTGTGCGCGCTGACCTCGCGCCGTTGCGTCAGTACCAGCGATCACAGAGACTCGCTAAGGTTTGTCCAAGAAGTCGCTAGATTTGTTGCTAGTCGCTTTTTTGGAAAAAAAAGTCGCCGGGGGGTCTGAAAAGTCGCTAAATATAGCGACAAAGTCGCTAAGTTGGCAACACTGGCGAGCGCGTGCGCATGGTTGCCAGATTGCTTAAAATAAGCAAAACACTGGGCAGAAAATGTATGCTTGTAACAGCGAAGCTAGCAAAATATTACTAATGCATGTTTATTCAAAGCATATGATAACATTACTATCTGTGGGGAAAAAAGTGCATAATGTTTAAAATAATGTTTATAAACCAATTATAATTAAG
>NW_015641018.1:2642111-2663317 GCF_001515625.1 Sinocyclocheilus rhinocerous
CCCAGCAGCAGATATGGTCAAGCAATTGAGTTCCAGCACGTTGCCTGCTGTGTATTTAAGCACTCTTGATTCGGCCTATGCCACTGTGCAAGATGGGGATGAATTATTTGCTAAATTTATGGACACATTTCAGGACAGCGGTGAGAAATCATCTGCTTACCTTCAACGGCTTCAGGTTGTCCTGAACTCTGCCCTGAAAAGAGGAGGGGTTATAGAGTCTGAAGTTAATCGACATTTGTTGAATCAGTTCTGTCGTGGGTGCTGGGATAATTCCCTAATTGCTGAACTTCAGTTAAAGCAAAAGAAGATTTATCCGCCCACTTTTTCTGAGTTGCTGCTACTCTTGCGTACCGAAGAGGATCGGGAGGCAGCAAAAGCACTTCGAATGAAGCAACATCTGGGGTCCACACGGCAGAAAGTTACATCTCATGCCCAGTTTGCTCGTGCTGACCCTGAAGATGGAAGGGCAGTCACCTCTTTGATTAATATTACCCAGCAACTTGCACAACAATTAGCTGATGTCCAGCGACAGTTAGCCATGCTTACGGCCAGCCAGTCGAAGACCAGCTCTATTCCCAAGACTCTCTCCCACAGCAAGTCACAAACCAGAGCCACTAAGCAGCAGTCTCATCGACCCACAAATGCTCCGCCCAAACCGGGTTATTGCTTTCGGTGTGGTGAGGATGGCCATATCCGTCCCCAGTGTGAGAATGAGCCCAATCCTACTCTGGTTGCTCGTAAAAAGAAACAGTTTACCAGCAACCAACAGAATACCTCTAACATTGTTCATTTAAACTGAGTCCGGTTCCTGTTGTGGGACAGACAGGGGCCAGCGGGGACCAAATTCGTCCCACGAAAGAAAAGAAGACTGTCCATTGTGCAGAAATGTCACGGTCCAAAATAAAGAATGCACCTATACAATTTCCAAAAGGGCTGGTGGGTTCAAAGTGTTTTGCTGTTATCCAGATTGCTGGACAGAATTATCACTGTCTTTTAGATACCGGCTCGCAGGTTACCACGATTCCAGTCTCTTTCTATAACGAGAGTCTCAGTAATTGCCCTGTGAAGCCACTTTATAATTTACTCCAGGTTGAGGGTGCCGCCGGGCAGGCAGTGCCATACCTGGGTTATGTAGAAGTGAATATAGCTTTTCCCAAAGAGTTTTTGGGAGAAGAAATTGATGTACCGACTCTTGCTCTTGTTGTACCCGATGCACATTCTGGGGGTTCTTCACCTGTGCTTATCGGTATGAATACTTTAGAGCCTTTATATGAACGATATATTAGTAGTGACACCTCTGGTTTTCAACTCACGGCCCAAGGATACTGTGCAGTCTTAAAGCTTCTGCAACTGAAGCATCAACAGAACCAGGTGGGCCGAACAGGAGTTGTGAGGTTATTGAGCCAGACGCCAGTTTTGATTCCTGCTGGTCAGACCATTGTCCTAGAAGGTTCTGCTAGAGTGGACGGCTCATTTGTAGTCCAATGGGCTGTAATTGAACATCCTACATCACCACTTCCTGGTGGGCTGTGTGTCCAGAGCTGTCTCATTACACTTCCAATTCACGCTCCCTACAAGGTTCCTGTTCTTGTTATGAATGAGTCTGAGCAAGATGCTTTTATTCCACCAATGACAGTAATTGCTGATATTGGCACATCACTTACCATCCTGGCCCAGCACACCGTAAAAACTTCTTCAGTTCCAGGAGGTTCCCAGAGAGATACTTTGGAGTTGAATTTCGGAGAATCTCCTATTCCACCTGAATGGAAGGAGCGAGTAACATTTAAGCTCAGTCAAATGCCTGAAGTGTTTTCTCATCATGATCTTGATTTCGGTTGTACAGACCAGGTAAAGCATCATATCAAGCTCCATGATGAAACCCCTTTTAAGCAACGAGCTAGGCCAATCCATCCTCGTGATATTGAAGCTGTTCGAAGCCATTTGCGAGACCTGCTCGAAGCTGGCATCATTCGAGAGTCCGAGTCACCCTTTGCTTCTCCAATTGTGGTGGTCCGGAAGCGGAATGGTGATGTAAGGTTGTGCATTGATTATCGTAAATTAAATTTGCAAACAGTGAAAGATGCCTATGCCTTGCCAAATCTTGAGGAGTCATTCTCTGCATTAACGGGTTCCAAATGGTTTACGGTTCTGGATCTGAAGTCTGGATATTATCAGATTCAAATGGATGAAGTTGACAAGGCTAAAACTGCATTTGTTACACCGCTAGGGTTCTGGGAATGGAATCGGATGCCACAAGGGGTCACTAATGCTCCAAGTACATTCCAGAGACTGATGGAAAGGTGTATGGGGGATTTAAACCTCAAGGAAGTCCTTGTGTTTCTAGATGACATCATTATCTTCTCTGACACTTTGGAGGAACATGAGAAGCGCTTACTCAGAGTACTTACCCGCTTAACTGAGTTCGGCCTGAAGTTGTCTCCTGAAAAATGTAAATTTTTCCAGTCCAGTGTGCGTTATCTTGGACATATTGTGTCCGAGAAGGGTGTTGAAACTGACCCAGAGAAAATATCTACTCTTAAATCCTGGCCAGTACCCCGAAATCTTAAGGAACTACGGTCTTTCCTGGGGTTTGCAGGATACTATCGGCGGTTCATTAAGGATTACGCCATCATAGTGAAGTCCCTTAACGCTCTTACTCAAGGCTATGCATCCTTCCGTCGGTCTACCAAAGATAAAAGTTCTGCTGGGAAGTTCCTGGACCCGAAGCAGTCCTTTGGGGAGAGATGGACGTCCGACTGTCAAGTTGCTTTTGATACAGTAATTTCCAAGTTAACATCTGCTCCTGTCCTTGGGTTTGCCAATCCAAAATTGCCTTACATTCTGCACACAGATGCTAGTGGTTGCCAGATTGCTTAAAATAAGCAAAACACTGGGCAGAAAATGTATGCTTGTAACAGCGAAGCTCTGATTCGTGGATTTGAACTATTGATATCTGGCAACCGCACTCATGAAAGCTCACATAGTAGAGACGTGTAGAGCAGTCCGGAGTACGCAATAACATGTTGTCTCCTTTTTAGGACGCTCGGCACGTTCTTTTGGGAAACTATGCTTGAAACTATTCGATATTCACGCTATTTTCAAATTTTACATCATCGTCAAAATTACTGCAATATTATCGCTAATATTCGATATATCGCCCAGCCCTAGATCGCAATAACGTTTGCCCTTCACCTCCACATTTGACAAATTACCTCAGAGTTTTCCAGCAATAGATTTTTTTTCCCCAACAAAATAATAATCAAGTAAAGAAAAGCATAGAGCATGAAGCAATTGTGTTGAGAAACAGCTCAATAGCAATACTGGAAATAACACAACGTGCTGAGGACTGGTGGCTGTGCAATGCAATCCGGCAATGTGAGTTTCTATAGAGTCTGCTGGAATGAAATTAATGGAAAAATTATTTCATCCTCCTGCCCGTAACCCAGAACGACCAAAGCTCATCTGTATGTTGAAAGAGTGAAGCGAGCTAATTAATGATTTCACCTCACGGGAGAAAAATGAGAGAGAATTCAGTAGTCCATCAGAACTGCCAAGGTCTTCACACTGACTCATTCAAAGGCTAAAGGATATTTGGAGTGCTGAAGGAGTGTTATTAATACAATATCAGGAATACAGATTCACAGCTTTTCAGTTGTTATAGTTAAAACTTAAATTCAAAGTAAAATATAAGAAAATAAAGACAAGATGAAATACATCTGCAACCCACAATAAAACTAAACTGAACATACCCATGTACATTAGTATTATTTTTATAGCAGCTGTTTTGCCAGTTCCCATGTTTTGGGGTCTTCAAATCTTGAATATAGCATCAGTACAAGGCTTAATGATATGATGTTCATTTTCTGTCCATATTGATTTATTCAAAAATATATTAAACATGTAAAAGAAAATGTAAACAGAAAAAATCATGCATGCAATGATTAAACCTGTTCTACGATGAATATCTTGTTCTGAATTAAAAAAAAATAATTGTGATAATTTTGGGACAAAGTCAAAACTGTCAGGGTGATACAACTGTCTTGATACCATAATGAAAAAAAGACTCATTAAAGAGATGAAAAACTTTACGACAATCATTTATTATTATTTTATTCATATTATTGTTATCTTAGCAAATAATGTATTGAAGCGGTTTTGTTAAAATATAATACAAACTTGTCTTTTTTTTATCTTGGATAGTTTTATATGTCGTTGACTTATTAAATAAAGCCAAAATACCTATTTGGCATTAACCAAATATAAGCTGAAAAGAAAAGTCATCTTAGAGGAAAAAGCTTGTTTTTTATTTGGAAGAAATAATGTGCACTGGTGAACTGTGCACAATAAGACCAGGTACAAGCAATAGAAAGCTAACAGGGCCAAACAGTGACTTCCTGTTGACTTTAAAATTGCTTAAATTGGTTACTCAAGTGTCCTAGAATTTTCCATTTTCCATTTTTGCACAGTGTCCATAATTGACAGAAGGAAGAGAAAGTAAAAAAATCTAACCCAAAAAGGAACATGAGGTTGTTTTGTGCTCCTTGGAGGGTAAACTACTGTCAAACCCGACAGAATGTATTCACGGATCAGAACCAAAACAGAGCACGCTGTGTCAGAATCTCATCATTCCTGCGCTACTGCCAGCCAGTCACGGCCGAAGCATGAGAGATCAGACACCTAAACTGAAAAAGACGCAGGTGTCCAAAGGCACGGCAATTTGGAGTGAGCTACAAGCAGACCGGTCGAGCTGCCAGAGAGGAAGGAAGAGTCAGCGAGCCTGGCTGAGCACTGAAGGATGCTGGGACGCTTGAGAGGTGATTGTACATAGAGTAAATCTAGCCTGTAGACAAGAGAATCATGCAGAGAGAAAGAGAGAGAGCGCTTGATGCTTACCCTTGTGGTTGATGGACCATATGCACTGCTTGCTCTGAACGTCCCACATCCTGACAGTCTCGTCATTGGAGCCGGACAGCAGGAGGGTCCCGTCCATGGACACAGACAGACATGTCACCAGATTTCTGTCCAGGAGGAGAGAGACTGTTATAGTGGAGAGTGCCGGTTCAGATATATATATACAGGTTTATCTGCTCTACAAACTAACAAGTCTGCCTACATAATACTGTATATTGTGTATTAAAAAATAATCAATAAAATCATGGTGTGGGAGTTAGCAGACATGTTGTGCTCATGTGGGAGAAGCAGGTTTCTTTCTTCAGAAATCATTCAAACATGCTGATTTGCTCAAGAAGAGTTATGTATATATTTTTTAAATAATATTTTTGTGGAAAGCGCAATATTTTTTCAAGATTCTTTGAAAAAATAAAAAGTTCAAAAGAACAACATTTATTTGAAATAATCTTGTGTAAAATAAATGTCTTTACTGTCTTTGTTAATGTAAACCTGCTAAATAAAATTATTTTATTAATTAATATAATATATGAATGCAATATTTCTATTCATATACATACCTAAATATATAAATGTGTATATGTGTGTGTACACTAGGGCTGTCAAAATGGCTGAAAAACGAAATTCGAATTTTGTACTTAAATATTATCAAAATTAGAATTATATTCGGATTTAAAATGCATAATTTCAGTTAGGGTGAAGAAAAGCTTTTGGCTTCTCTTCTGAGGCCACAAGAGGGCGCATCTAGCAAAATATTACTAAGAACAGGATGGTCAACGGCGGGTTATTGCCTATGCCAGCCGAGGCCTATCTCAGAGTGAGTCTCGATACCCGGCACACAAGCTTGAGTTTCTGGCCTTAAAATGGAGTGTTACAGAGAAATTCCATGATTATCTCTATGGTGCTAATTTTACTGTTGTTACGGATAACAATCCTCTTACATACGTTTTGACCTCAGCAAAACTGGATGCCACCAGCCATCGGTGGCTAGCCGCATTGTCAACATATTCCTTCAAGATGCAGTACCGTGCTGGCAAACATAATCTTGATGCCGATGCTTTGTCCCGGCGCTGTCATGGAGAAGTGCTAGATAAGACTACAAGCTGTGAGGAGTGGAAATGTGTGAACCGTCTAGTGGAGCAATTATGTGACCCGGGTGAAGTTGCAGAAATATCCCCCGATAGTGTGGTTGCTATTTGTCAGGGCAGTCTTGTCAGATCGTGCTGTTCTGTTGACTACCCTCAAATTGATGTGACCCTAGTTGAGTCACTTTCTGTCCATGTTAATAGCATTCCTGACAGTTTCGTCACGGAGGAGTTACATCGCCTTCCTGTCATTTCTCCTCTGAGTCACGCCGACCTGAGAGAAGAGCAGCGTGCTGACCCAGTAATCCGTGAAGTTATCCACCAGCTCGGGACAGGAGAAAAGGTTCCCCCAACTGCTCGAGAGGAACTTCCTGAGCTTGCTTTGTTGTTACGGGAGTGGAATCGGTTAGAACTGGAAGATGGAATTTTGTATAGGAGAAGACAGGACGAAGATAAACTTGTCAACTATAAACAAAACAGCATCACGTATGTATGCATAGTTTAATACAAAAGATGGAAAGCCAATCACACAGAGTACATTTTTCATTTAAAAACACGATAATCCGTGAAGTTATCCACCAGCTCGGGACAGGAGAAAAGGTTCCCCCAACTGCTCGAGAGGAACTTCCTGAGCTTGCTTTGTTGTTACGGGAGTGGAATCGGTTAGAACTGGAAGATGGAATTTTGTATAGGAGAAGACAGGACGAAGATAAACTTGTTCTTCAGCTTGTCTTGCCCCCAGTTTTGCGTCCTATTGTCTTGAAGAGTCTCCATAGTGACATGGGGCATATGGGCATAGAGCGAACCTTGGATTTGGTACGGCAGCGGTTCTTTTGGCCTAAGATGGCAGCTAACGTTGAGAACTTCATTAAAACCTGTGGTCGGTGTGTAAGACGTAAGACTCTTCCAGAAAAGGCAGCTCCTCTAGTAAATATTCAAACTAGTCGTCCTTTGGAATTGCTATGTATGGATTTTCTTACACTTGAGCCGGACAGCAGCAACACAAAGAATATCTTGGTGCTTACTGATCATTTCACCAAGTTTGCCGTCGCTATTCCAACTGCGAATCAGAAGGCCAAGACTGTGGCGAAGTGTCTGTGGAATGACTTTATGGGTTGCTATGGTATTCCAGAGCGCCTACATTCAGACCAAGGCCCAGACTTTGAATCTAAGCTGATTAAGGAGTTCTGTGATGTAGCTGGCATCAAGAAAACTCGGACTACCCCATACCATCCCAGGGGTAATCCTGTTGAGCGCTTCAACCGGACGTTGTTAAACATGCTGGGAACCCTTGAGAGCAAGCAAAAGGCCAAGTGGAGGGAATACGTTAAACCTCTTGTTCATGCGTATAATTGTACACGGAATGAGGTAACGGGGTTTACGCCCTATGAACTCCTGTTTGGACGATCACCTCGACTTCCAGTTGATTTGGCTTTTGGCTTGCCTGTTCGTGAATCTCCATCATCTTCACATTCCCAGTATGTGAAGGATTTAAGATCTCGTCTTGAGGAGAGCTATAAGCTCTCATCCCAGAATGCTCAGAAGTCAGCTAAAAGGAACAAAAGTCGGTTTGATCAACGTGTAAAAGAGTTATTGCAGTTCAGTGGCAATTATGGATGTGTTTTTGAAATGTGGTATTAAATTACCCAATGCTGTGCTGGTGGAGGGCATAACTGAACTGGGAGGCAATGAAGTTATTGAGTTTTTAGACCAATATGGTTTAATTAGTAAGACTGAGACTATCTCTGAAAAAGAATCTGAGTTTAATGGTATGTTTGTTGTTGAATTTGCTAGTGGTACCGCTTTGGACGTGCTGCGTCCCACTTTACCTTATACGTTTGTCTCTGCTAAAAAGACATATACATGTTGCATTTTAGAGTTATCCACTGTGTGTACCGAGCATTTTGCTAAAGCTAATACTATGTCATATTTGTCTGATTTGCAGAATTTAGCTAAATTAACTGGGGTAGATTACAAAGAAGTGCTTAAAACAACGATGACTCAGATTGGACTTTCGGTACCTGAGCTCCATTCTGTGACTTCTGTGAAAGAGCTACCTATCACAGAGGCAGCCGTACCGTCAGAGCTATCTGTGAAGAAATTAATTCAGTCTCCATCAACCACTGAGCCCCATAATGATCCATCTGATTCCATGCGGCCGGAGTTCAGGCAGTCAACTTCTAGTGTTGACGTCCATCCACCTGAGGTCCAGCGTTATGTAGTGGAGCACATTGTAAAGAATGAGGAGAATGCAGTACATCACCAACGGCTCAGGGTATTCTCAGGTCGGCTTCCCAGACCTGTGCATGAGGCTGACTATGACACTTGGCGGTCAGGGGTGGAACTGCTGTTGAAGGATCCATCTGTGTCTGATCTCCATCGTTCTAGGAGGATAGTTGAGAGCCTCTTTCCCCCAGCAGCAGATATGGTCAAGCAATTGAGTTCCAGCACGTTGCCTGCTGTGTATTTAAGCACTCTTGATTCGGCCTATGCCACTGTGCAAGATGGGGATGAATTATTTGCTAAATTTATGGACACATTTCAGGACAGCGGTGAGAAATCATCTGCTTACCTTCAACGGCTTCAGGTTGTCCTGAACTCTGCCCTGAAAAGAGGAGGGGTTATAGAGTCTGAAGTTAATCGACATTTGTTGAATCAGTTCTGTCGTGGGTGCTGGGATAATTCCCTAATTGCTGAAGCGGGTGGGTCTCTGTCTTGATCGGGGGGGGAAAGAGGGAGAAAACCGAAGATGACACAGATATATAGTTTATGTTCGACCTGGAAGTATTTATTGAGCGATCGGCGCTAAAACGTCATCTGTACGGAACATCATTGAGTACGGAACATGGTTAGTCTACGTTACCCGAAAAATTCCCATACGACAGACTTCAGCTAAAAGGAACAAAAGTCGGTTTGATCAACGTGTAAAACCTGCAAGCTTGGAGGCTGGCGACAGAGTCCTTGTCCGGAATGTTAGAATCCGAGGCAAACACAAGCTTGAAGACAAGTGGGAGCGAGATGTATATGTGGTTGTGAACCGTGTTGGGGATCTTCCAGTTTACATTGTGAAGCTAGAGACCGAAAAGGGACCTATCCGTACGCTCCATCGTGATCTGCTCTTGCCTTGTGGCTTTTTGTCGGCTTGTACTACAGAGGACCCTCCCGAAGATCTTCCTGCTCCAAAACCACACACTCGCAGCCAGAGTCGCAACCATGTTGCTGACCTAGTTGATACTTTTGAGGATGAGGATGCAGTGGATGCCATCCTTGGGAGTTCTCCTCGATTCCCAATGAAGTTCAGTGTGGAAAGAGTGGGTGAACAAGAACCCTTGACCCCTGAAATTGTGGGGTCTACCTCAACGACTGCTTTAAGTTACACTGATTTTGTTCCACCTTCCTCGCAAAGCCTGGTTACCCGACCTTCCATTGCAATATCTCGCTACGCTCTTTGCTGCACACAACTGAGGGAGTCCTGCACTTTCCTTCTTTGACGACACGTAAAAAAACTGCGCATACCACAGGAATGTTATAACGGAGAATTTCAGTGGTTTTGAAACCGTGACTTTTCCCAAACCGCGGTATACCTTGAAACCGGTTATCGTCCCATGCCTAAGTGGGATGGGGAAAAAAACTCGCCATAAAGTCTCGAGACATGTTTTTTCAAAGTTAAACTTGCATTAATTTTACATGGCATTCTAAACATGCGGCTCCTTTGTGCGAAATGCGAGTGCAACGGTGATAGATGTCCCTCTAGAAAATGTGCAAAATATGTGTTCTGTGTGAACGGCTTGGTTTCAGTTTTGATGTAAACAAGATCTTCTCCGCATTGATGATTTCTTTTTCCGCAATATTTTTAATGAACGCAGCAGCGCCCCGCATCTAGTGGCTTCAACTGGATAGGCTAACAACAACATTATAATGCAACGACACTTACATCGTCATCACATCTCGTGCGGTGCGCCACTGATAAGGCTGCCTCCTTAATGCACACCTAAAATTCGAATGCAACGTTTTTGCATTCGAATGTCCCCTGAAATTGTGGGGTCTACCTCAACGACTGCTTTAAGTGACACTGATTTTGTTCCACCTTCCTCGCAAAGCCTGGTTACCCGACCTTCCATTGCAATATCTGAGAACCATTTACCTGAAGTTGAAGAGTCTAGGTCAATTAGTGGTGAAGGTTCATCGATGTCCAGTTGTGATGTAGACATTCTGGTAAGAGAAATTGTGGTGGAAGAACCTGGAAATTCCTTACTTGAACCGATGAATGAATATGTTAAGAGAGAGATGGAGTTACCTGTGGAAGAGATACTTATTGATGTGCCTGAAGTTGAAGTGATTCTGGAGCTTGAGGCTGAAGATCATGGGGCGGTCCAATCTGAGTCATCTGTGGGTTCTGATGTTCAGAGTCCTGTTACTACTCTTAATGATATAGTGAGATCTGATGTAGCACCTAGACGTTCAGGTCGGCAACGTCAGCCCCTTCAACGCTTTCAATATACAACTTTGGGTAACCCCTTAATCTCAGTTGTTCAAACTCTTTTTCATAGTTTGTCTAATGCTTATACAGAGGCTCTTAGTTACGCGGCTGCAGCAGACACTTTTCCCAACCTGTAATACTTTTGTAGTTACTATGCAACGGGGACGTGCATGATTTAACGGGGGGAGGATGTAACCCTGGTTTTCCTGCTTTTACTTTCTCTTCTCACGACTCCCTACTGTTCACGCTATCGCGAGATTGATGCTTCCCAAAGAGTTTTTGGGAGAAGAAATTGATGTACCGACTCTTGCTCTTGTTGTACCCGATGCACATTCTGGGGGTTCTTCACCTGTGCTTATCGGTATGAATACTTTAGAGCCTTTATATGAACGATATATTAGTAGTGACACCTCTGGTTTTCAACTCACGGCCCAAGGATACTGTGCAGTCTTAAAGCTTCTGCAACTGAAGCATCAACAGAACCAGGTGGGCCGAACAGGAGTTGTGAGGTTATTGAGCCAGACGCCAGTTTTGATTCCTGCTGGTCAGACCATTGTCCTAGAAGGTTCTGCTAGAGTGGACGGCTCATTTGTAGTCCAATGGGCTGTAATTGAACATCCTACATCACCACTTCCTGGTGGGCTGTGTGTCCAGAGCTGTCTCATTACACTTCCAATTCACGCTCCCTACAAGGTTCCTGTTCTTGTTATGAATGAGTCTGAGCAACATTAAGGATTACGCCATCATAGTGAAGTCCCTTAACGCTCTTACTCAAGGCTATGCATCCTTCCGTCGGTCTACCAAAGATAAAAGTTCTGCTGGGAAGTTCCTGGACCCGAAGCAGTCCTTTGGGGAGAGATGGACGTCCGACTGTCAAGTTGCTTTTGATACAGTAATTTCCAAGTTAACATCTGCTCCTGTCCTTGGGTTTGCCAATCCAAAATTGCCTTACATTCTGCACACAGATGCTAGCATAATCGGATTGGGAGCCGTTCTATACCAAGAACAGGATGGTCAACGGCGGGTAACCCCCGCCATAAAGTCTCGATATATGTTTTTTTAAAAGCTAAACCTACATTAATTTTACATGGCTTTCTAAACATGCGGCTCCTTTGTGCGAAATGCGAGTGCAACGGTGATAGATGTCCCTCTAGAAAATGTGCAAAATATGTGTTCTGTGTGAACGGCTTGGTTTCAGTTTTGATGTAAACAAGATCTTCTCCGCATTGATGTTCTCTTTTCCCGCAATATTTGTAATTAACAACGCAGCAGCGCCGCATCTAGTGGCTTCAACTGGATAGGCTAACAACAACATTATAATGCAACGACACTTACATCGTCATCACATCTCGTGCGGTGCGCCACTGATAAGGCTGCCTCCTTAACGCACACCTAAAATTCGAATGCAACGTTTTTGCATTCGAATGTGGAGTTTTATTTTAAATTCGACGAATATTCGAAATTTGAATATTTTTTGACAGCCCTAGTGTACACTATTTTAAATATATATATTATATATTTTCAATATTCTCTAATAAATATAAATCAGTTTTTGTATTTTTATTAATACAATTATTTTCTTCATTAATATAATAAAATATATATTTATTCAAAGAAATATATACATAAACATTCTATTTATAAAATATCTGATATTTTTTCAAGATTCACTGATAAATAGAAAGTAAAAAAAATTATTTATATGAATGAGTTATTTATATATGATTTATTAGAAATTTTTGTAAAACAATTGTATTTTATATATAATTATGTCTATCCAGGCATCTTTATATATATATATATATATATATACACACACACATACACACACACAGAGTGTTCCCCGAATGGATTGATATAATTATTTGTCTTTTTATATACTTCATATAATTAAATAACCCACAAAACATAATTTAATATAGAGTACACAGACTAAGTCAAAGCCACATTAAATTCTCAAGCCACATTAAGTTGTCATAAAAATGAACATGTGTTTGTTACAGTACGATGCCAAAATGACAGCCTTTCTGCCACCAGCATCGGCCAATTCTGCGTTTCTCGCTGTGTGTAACCTGAAAACACCACCGCAAATGGAGGCTGTGATTACACCTTCTGCCTGCACCGCTTCACAGGCGGAGCTTTTGCACAAAGCACAGAAAGAAGGAGTTTAATCCAAAATGAGTTCGCTCCAGAGCTGAAGCCAGAGACTTTCACCTTTCTTCCTTTCTCTGTCTGAACTTTGGGCTCCGGCAAAAAAACGCACATCTTTTCCTGAAGTAATAACCGAGGACAGACACATGGGTCACAAAAAAAGCGCAGACAACCTCACCTGTGTCCTTTGAACACCTGATTGCCGTCGCTGTCTGTCTGGAAGGTTTTATCCCGGCTTAAACTCTGCCAAGCAGGAAAGAAAGAGAGAAAAAGAGCAAAGGAGAAACATTTATAACAATGTGGAGAAAACGATCCAAATGCTAACATGGGTCAACAATAACGACAGCCTGCTGGCTTGGGGTCAGTGTGACAGTTTGGGGTCTCGCTGCATCTTACACTCGTTGATCATGTACATGTTTTTATGCCAACTAGGGCAGCTGAAAAAAATCCTTACAGTTGATCACCGGCTAGAAATTAGCTTACAGTCCTGGTACACACAGACAATCACGCTCCATCCCGCAGCCTCCATTAGGTACCATGGGATTTAGCCCCGACTGTCTCCTAAACGGTCTGATCGATTGACTTAATGGCATTAATTAAGGAAGAGGCCGTAGGAGAAGTATGGTGGCCTGGACTGGACCACTGCTGACTCAAATCATTACATCACCTCTTTAAAGCCTGGCAATAAGGAGCATCAATAATACATGACAGGAAGAGTTAAAGCCAGCAGGAGATCTCCAGCCATTCTGGAAGGAAACGCATGTCTTTCATATTCAGATTTGCACATTAATACGGACAGACATCGCACTGGTCCGGAAATAAAATCCATGTGATCAGGAGAGGGAGATAGTTTTGAGAGACCTTGTTATAATTCAAACAATAGAGCTGTTCAGTTTGTAGTCGTGAAACCCAGGAAAGAATTGGCCATTTCCAGCTATGAGTTCCTTCTGGAATATCTAATGGGGTTTTAGAATAGCACTTTCCGATTTGCGATTAAAGGGAGGAATGTGGTTAAAATGACTTGAAGAGACTGTGTTCAACAAAGCCAGTTAAACATGGTAGACAAACGCTGTACCAAAATCTATGTGAGACCACTGTGTGCATTAAAGCATAATAAAGAGCTGCTACAGCTACCACAAGGAAGGCATGTGCATGAGAATCGTTGTCTCTTCTGCTCACCAAGACTGTATTTATTTAAACAAAAATACAGTTAAAACAGTAATATTGTGAAAAATGATTGCAATTTAAAATGTGTTTTCTATTTTAATGTATTTTAAAATCTAATTTATTCCTTTGATGCAAAGCTGAATTTTCTTCAGTGTCACATGATCCTTCAGAAATCATTCTAATATGCTGATATGCTGCTCAATTATTATTTACAATTACAATTATCGCGTTTGCGATCACGGGAACTTAAAGACACTTGTACAAACACGGATGGGTGACGGTGATGTAGTATTTGGTTTCCCAACAAGGCCCATCGCCCAACACAAAATTAATTTGCTGTATGCATAAACTGTATTTTCCTGCGCTCAAACCTGCCAATCTAAAGGAAACGCTGTGTATGGCGTTTGAGGTAATTTGTGAATTACCATAGACTTAAGCCTCGTACACACCGGGACGATTATCGCGCGGTTTTAACGTGGCGCGTCAAACCAAAAAAACGAGCCCGAGGCGTTTGTTTATAAAATTATGCTTTTACACCTCGCGTTTTGCGCGTCGGTGTGCACACTCACATTGGCGCCCTTTGTTTAGTCACGAGGCGTTAAACGTCGGCGATAATCGCGCGTGATATTTGTCCCGGTGTGAACAAGCCTATATAGTCTAAATAAAACAATTTGCAACTATTACGGTTAGGTTACATTTGTATACAAAACTTCGTACAAAACATGCTTGTTATAGAGTGCGTGACGTGACGTCACGTGCACTATTGCCGGTGGCAGTAGACAACCGCGGTGGTGATGCGGTTGTCACGGCACCGTCACAGCCCTATTTGTTCCCACGTTTTAATTTAGTATAACATGGCTACAACTTAACTAAAACATTAATAATTTGATATTGAATTGATGATTAGTATTATTATCAATTCAATACTTTTATTTTGTATTTTTAAATAAAATAACAAACAAAATAATAAATAGTGTGATCATACATCATACATATATTTTTAAATAAAAAGTGAGTATTAAACAAAAATGCAATTATTTTATAATACACTTAAAAATACAATGATAATATTTAGATTTTCTTATGAATTTTCATCATTTTCAAACCCAAAATTAGAAAGCTTTTATTCTGTCCGGTTGCTGGCAAGTATTGCGCTGCTGGGTTGCCGAGTGAACAGTGTAAGTGAATGAAAAGTCGTCTTGTGTTTTGCTGTGAAACCGGCAGCACATAACCTAGATTTGTGCTTTCAGTTCGACTGGAAATCTTATATATACAGTTATTCGATCTAAAACGGCGATTCTGCATTAACAGCTGTCAACCATGTCAGTACACAAATGAGCGGTCTGAACTTGTTTACAGTTTGCATTTTTCATTTCGGTCACGCATGCGCACCTGCACGCAACTTATGTGCACACCGTGTGTGTATATATATATATATATATATATATATATATATATAGTTAAATTTAAAGTTAAATTAAGTTAAACCTCTACGTTAAAGTGTTTGTATAGAACAGGGCTGTTCAGAACTAGGGTTTTTAAGTTAAACAGATGTCTTTGTGAGTCAGAAAGCCTTGACAGGATTAGATTTTTTTTAAACTTCAGCAGTAACACACTTCTCCGCTCTGTATTCTTCTCTTTGCGTCTTTTTATTTTCCCTTTCTGTCTTTCGTCTTCAAGCAGGCAGGGAGTTGTAAGCTTTCCTGTCAGAAAGTCTTTTTCTATCTAAATATGACAAATTCAACCCTCGTTCATCACTGACAAGACAATCCGAACAACAAGGGGAAAGAAACAGAGCTGAGGAAGTACTTTCAACAGGGTGAAGAGGTCAATGAAACTGCTGTACTGAGAAGAGAAGCTTAACAGAAGCGTGTAAGGTCACAACTGCATAATAAACAATCATTTTCGACATGAAATCTAATCACTGAACACCATAAAGGCCCATCATCTAGTCCCGAGAGGAGGATTTTTTTTGTTTTCCACAAATTTTACTGGCAAGTTATTGTATATTGTTCAAAGGGAAACTTCTGAACCAATCAGAATGCAAAGATCGAGGCCGATGTTTTGGAAAGAATTCAGGACGCCACGTTCCAAGCCTCCTCACATTTCTTATATCCCACCAATTAATCTTACTGTGAAATCAACTTTAAGACAGTAGACCGAAAGTGTTAAGTGTAAAAACCAGCCTTAGTAGTCAAAGAGATATGAGTCTATCAATGAATAGCCTTTGAACATCTTGAAAGGTTTTAGAAACATGAAAAAATAAATAAATCAGGAAACCCTGTAGACTAATAAGGCTGGCTGAGATTCCAGACACGAGGAGCAGAATGAAAAACCGAGAGGCTGAGAAAAAGCACATCAATACCAGCTAATTAATGCCCTGATTAATGTTTAAGAATGATGATGAATGCATCTGGACAGATTGGGAATGAACCGCACACAGTTTCACCTCAGTTTAAAAGCGTTTAGATACAGGAACACATGCTGTCTCTCTCTCACATACACTGAATTAAAAAACGTATTCAGACAAACAAAAAGAAGAAAGAAATCTTCAATCGTAAAACACTGCCTCAAGAAGAAACATGTTTATTCATAAAAAATTCTGCCTCTAGCATCTCCTGTTAGGTTTGCAGTTTCTCAATATGAGCTTAGGAATACTTTATGATATGGTGAGAGCTATAAGACAAATCGTATTAAGTGCTGACCAGAAAATACTGGTTCTTCCAAACGTTTCTTCTTTCTTTTATCATTTAAGGGAGTTTTTCAACAATTATGGATCAGAAAGCCATTTCAGACAGCCTGCTCTTTCAAGCTTCAATGATACTGGCCTTCATTAATAACAGGCTACTAAGACGCCATTAAAATCATTATAATAGGCCTATACCATTTTTATGTTGTTTCTACATTGATTCGGAGATTCAATGTGAAATCATGACAGTATAAATATTAATATGCGATTAATCGCGATTAATTACAGAAAAATGTTAATAATTATTTCATTTTTTCCCCAAATGACAGCACTAATGAAAATATATTTAAAAACTTAATAACTGTGGAAATGCAATGCAAATGCAAAAACTGTGGCCGATATGACATATTTAATTGTGCATGCTAATTTCTGTTTAGCTTAGTAATTCTCAAAATGAATATCCATTTTTCACGCAGTACACTTTTTTTAGACAAAATAGTATAGAATTTAAATAGCGGTCATTTATCAGTTATCGGCCATAACAAGAAAATAATTATCAGCTTACTGGTATTGCCAAGTATTGGAATTTTAATAATTCTGAAAAATAATTGATGCATCCCTACTAGGGTTGTGCCGATAGACGATAGTATCATGTATCGAGGATAGTCAGAGATATCGACAATAGCAGATGTCTTTGTCGATAGTCAACCCATGATAACTTACATAACATGAAAGAAAGCAGCATGAAGTAGGGGTAGGCGATATGGCCAAAATCTTATATCACGATACGAGTAATTTTATTTCACGGTAATGAGATATAATCACAATATAGTTATTTTTGCTTTAAATAAGGTCTTTATGATATCAACATTTTTGATACCATAGAGATTTCATATTTCTTGTCAGTGTCAATATCACAATAAAGCATACTAGCCTTAAAAAAAAAAAAACTTAAGCTTACTGAACGCAAGTAAACAGTCAGTGATTAAATAAGAACAACAAACTAATTACAAGCAATAGGACAAAAAAACTACAGTAGAACAAATAAATAAGAAAGGCTACATTGTATAAAGTAATCAAATGTATAAAAACACTGCATATTCTTTATTCTTCACTGTGTAAATTAAATATATTTCTTCTTATTAAAGTTACAAAAGTGATTTAGTCAAGAGCAGTGAGAAATTTTCTCTCTTTTGTTATTTGATTAACATGAACGACAGACAGCAGGAATATTAGACTCAGACTGCTGTCACTTTACGAGCTGCCCAGATCCAATATACTGTTACACATGTTTTTTTTTCTCAGCAGTTTGCTTTCACTTAAGACCTAAATTACCATATTGGCCCGAATATAAGACGACCCTGATTATAAGACGACGCCCCTTTTTCCAGATGTACCTTTTGGAAAAAGGCTTTTTAAAAACCAAATCTTGTTTTTTCTCAGTAAAACACATTTTGTCTTCAATTATTTTCATATTGCATATTTTTCCTATTTTAATTTTTGTTTTGAAAGTATGGTAAAAACTGGTAAAATGTACCAACAATCACATTTATTACGAGGATACTTGCAAAGACAAGGCATTTTGACAAATACAAGTTTGTGTATTTAAACTATGAGCACCTCTAAGGCAGCGCACGCATATAACGAAATGAGTCCTCTTTCACTGCTGATTGTGTTTCAACTAGGGGTGTGCGATATATATCGTCTGCGATAATATCGTAATTGTTGTTTTAACGATGTGCGATTTGACATTATCGAGTATTTTAACACACCTACAGAGTGCACGCATACATTACATGAAGTCTAGACTAGTGCGTGTGCGCATTTAGTGTGTTCTTTCAATGCATGATTCAGTCTATTAAATATATATTTAGAGGCAGAAAATGTATACATTATACCACTTAATATACTTAATCAATTTCACATGAAGAGTGCTGTTATTTCTCCAAAAATTACCATGATTACAAATGTGATATAGATTTTTTACAACAGTTTAATAAACAAGAAGTTAATTAAGAGACTTACATTTTAGACAAAATATTTCCTGTTTTTGCACTATTTCGACAACAAAAATAATTCCAAACACAGCCACAATGCAGTTTTGCGTCTCTGAGCAACATGACAGTGATTTGTTCCTGAATGAATCAACCGTTTAAATGATTCGGTTCAATCGCAATGACTCACTTATTAACAATGACTTGCTGCCACCTACTGGCGGTTTTAATTTCACATTTAAAGTATCTATTCAACGTTTTATGATTAATACATCAAAACATTATTTATGCATTTGTAATTGCAGGTTAAATGCATTCATGTCCTGCATTAAACAGTGAGTAAATACATCTAAATGCCACTTCAGATGCAGCTTCTGTGTTTCCTCTGCATTGCAAAGATTAATTTTGTTGATACTGATTTCATTTTCTTGGTACAGCCCCAAATGTCTTATTATTGTAATTCACTGATTAAATGTAAGAATTTGACTTTGAATTTGACTCAAAACATAATGGACACTTTTAGGAAAAAATGGCTTTATAAAGGTTAAAATTGCCCATAAAATGTAAAAATCAATTTAAACTTATTGGAAAAGATTCATTTCTATCTGACCACCACACTGAATATGAAGAATATCAAAAACTTTAGGAGTCAGCTATCCAGTCCACTGCAGTCCTAAAGGCACCAGCACAATAACACACTCAGCAAAATATCGTCTAATAATCGTTATTGATAAAATCCCAGAAAATATCAAGATATTATTTTTTGTCAATATCACACACTCCTAGTTTCAACGGCTTAAAATCACTTGTTTTTAAACTGCAATCCTTAAAAATGTGTGCAAACGATAAGTTTTCGTGACCACTTAGCACAGCAACGTCATGTGAGCGTGTAACAACAATTGGTCAACTGACAAATTTCTTTTTTTCGTGTCTACCGGTATATCGCCCACCCCTAGCATGAACATTCTGCTAAACATCTCCCACAGAAGGTTTGGAACAACATGAGGATGAGTAAATGCATTATCTGAGATCTCCTCAAAATATAATAATTTCCACAAACCACAAAATTCCCAATACCAATGTTCTCCGTAAACAGATGTTTCCGCTGGTTGAGCCTCATATCTTCTCAAAGCCAAAGGTTCCTGCTGGGGAATAACCTACTTCCAATGATCCAGCAAAACTACATGGGCTTTAAGTGAAACTGACAATGGCCATGACACCTGCATACGTTTCATCTGAAATTCCCTTTAAGAGAAGTGTAAAGGTGAAGCGAGGTGAGAATGTGAGGAAACACATTCATTTTTGCCTTCCAGCACTGAGAGTTTTTTCTAAGATGCCCTGACCTGGACTGAACAGACAGCTCACCAGAAAAATAAAAAAAATAACCACTCACTTCAGTTCTCAACAGTGCTGAGGAGACATGTGAAGGATCAGGACAGAGGATCACAAAGATCAGCATATAAACATTTCACAGCAGAAATTGACTAAGTTTACTCTCAGGACTATGTGAAAGAAAAGATCTGATAGAAAATGACTCGACACTATTTATATCTAATCGCTGCCAAGCAGGAGTCCAGTTAAAATGACTGTAATCTTCTCCGTCTAATGCACTGAAGATAAGACAGGATGCGTTATTGCTTATGAAACCACAACAGGCTGCTTGTCCATGAGCTCTTGGCCAATTAAACATCTCATAAGCAACTTCACAATGGTGACAAAAACTCTATTGCAAAGGTCTCATTGGACCTGAATAAATGCCAGTGATCAGGAAATGCCGGCATCTAAAGTGCTTACCGTGCTGCAGAGAGACACCTGAAAAATATTGCCATCACTGCCTCCGCAGAATAGGAAATACTCGCAGGGATCAAAGGTCACTGACATGATGCCGACGTCGAAGAGGACGGACAGGAGCATCTCCCCAGAGGAAACTTCCCAGACCTGTGACATGAGTAGAGAGAAATACAGCTGGTCAATAAAAAAAAAAAAAGGTCCAAGATATCTTTTAATAATCTAGTTTGAAACACATGCCAAGTTCTTAGTTGGTTTCATATGTTTGACCTTTAGACTATTTCAACTAAAGTTTTGATCAAATGGTTTTTAAAAAGTTAAGCGTTTTCAAGTAATAAAATATTCTCCCTATAAGAATACAGAAAATGTATGTATAAATCATAATCTGAAGTTTATTTACGTAACGCAAGTTTACGTTTTCTCTTTTTTAGCTCTGTTGCATTAGATCTTTCAATGATTCAGGTGATTTATACGTTCATCATAGACAGGGTTTCAGCAGGCTTTATGAAGATTTAAGACATTTTAAAACCTTTTTAAGACCAAGCAAAGAAAATTTAAAGAATAAATTAAAGGGAACATAATACGTCAATATGGTCTCTACATGTTAATGTCCTGTATTAGCAAAGTTCAAAGTTTAAAAATACAACTTCCAACAGATCTCAATTATTTTTTAATTAATAATTTTACATTTTAATTGAAATAATATATATAATGCAATATTAAATTTTTTTTCTGTATTTTTGATCAAATAGATACAGCCTTGAAGAGCACAAGAGACTCCATTAAAAAACATTAAAACTCTGATCTCAAACTTTTGAACGGTAGTATATATATATATATATATATATATATATATTAGTGCTGGGCGGTACACCGGTTCATACCGAATACCGGTGTTTATTTTTGTTATGATATGAATTTTTAAAATACCGCAATACCGGTGT
>NW_015641018.1:2663607-2683710 GCF_001515625.1 Sinocyclocheilus rhinocerous
ATACATACATATACATATTTCACATTAATGAATACATCTGTATATATGACTGTTGACTCTATCGCACACCAAATGCATCATTCTGTACTTGCATTCTTATATTAAACGCGGCGATCCAAAACAGTGAATCACCATTTAGGCAAAAATCCCTAACACTGATGTTCTTCAACAGTATTTTTGTCGTTTTCCAGTGCAAATTTCTAAAGAATCTTAAATCAAGATCCATCTGCTTGGGAAGCAAAATGACATGAGATGTTTTCGTTTTTTATGTGAAATTGATCAAAATTAAGTGAGTTTATAATTTAAAAAACTAATATCTGCCAATGGGCTCAGAAAAACTTAATTAAAAGGGAAAACAAGTTTTCATTCCCCATTGACAGGCATTTGCCCTTGTTTTAAGCTTAAACTCATTTAATTTTGTTGAATTTCTCAGAAAACAAGCCATATCTTCATATCGTCAATTTACATATCAATAGTATCTTTATTTAAAGATGTTTAGATATTAGCATTGGAAAACAAAACAAAATACAGAGTAAGATCTACATTTTTTTTTTCATAGTGCATGCAATATTTAATGCCTTAAGGAATTTAGCACTTTCTGCTCTGATTTAAGACCTTTTAAGGCCTTAATTTGTTAAAGCGTGAATTAAGATTTTTTTAAGACCTGCAGAAATCCTGCATAGAAGTGGTGTATTCAAGAAATGTTTTTTAATAAACTAATGTGTGGAGCAAAAAAAAACACAAAATCATTAGATTCTTTGATGTTTGCATTGATTAAACTAGAAATGAATAATGACACAAAGAGAGGCAGACAGAGAAAAGAATGAAGAGCCAGATAAGAGTGAATACAAAAAGACAAAGACTTCTCAGTAATCGTTACTCGGTCTAGGTCAGGACTGTGCTTCCCTCAGGATGATAAAATCCACAAAGACTGCCATCTCTCCAGCATCTACACGCTCCTGTTCCAACTTCCAGCTTAATGGTAGCACTTTTGCCAAAAAGTCTGATGGTCTCTCATTGGTTCAGGGGTAATGCAGTGTTATCGTCTCAGAGAAAGTGCTGAAGTGGACATTAGACAGCTCAGAAGATCAGCTTTGGAAAGCTCTAGTTCTCTGCAGTCAGTTTGCAGAGCCAACAACTCAAACTTTCAGTCCAAGTGAAAGGTCTGTTCTTGCAGAGCTTGTAAGGAGAGAACAACCATTATTCTCAAATTTACAGCTGCTTTTTAAAAGATCTTCAATCAATGGAAATATAAAGTTGAAGTGGAAGATTTTTTACTTAGTGAGCAAGAACATACTGTATGTGAGCTTGTGCAACGAGAATTAACCGAGGAGCTCCGCAGCCCTTCCCTGCATGAGTCCAGCGTGATTGATGCCCCTTCATAAAGAAGACAAACTGACCGTGAAATAATTTTGGCTGAAAAGGATCAATGCCCATGACCCAGTCATAAAATGTCAAGAGTGAAAGGAAACTGCCCATTATCGCATAGCCACATTTACTGAATTAGAAAAGACATGCAGATAACAGAAACCATATAATTTTAATCATTTAATAATTTATGAACATTTTTAGGAAGAACATGGAGATATCTAAAGTGGCTGATTTTCTGATAATAATAAAAAAAAAATAGTATAAATCTATCATAACAATAAAAACAACGATATAACAACAACAACAACAACCTTATAATAATATAAAATTATAATAAAATATAATGCACAATGTTATTTTATTAAATGTTCAGAAATATGACTACAAATATATATTTACACTTATATATTTACAATTATTAGAATAATTCTAAATACATTAATTATACATTATAAACAAGAAATAATAATTTATGAATTTAAATGAATGTTAAGTTTACACAATATTTACTCAAAACTCACAAATTTACCAAAAAAAAAGTAACATTTTTCATTAACAGGGCAGTGTTTTCATTGATAACTAAAACAGAAAGCCTTTATTTTTTGGTAATTGAAGTAGAGCCGAAATAAATATAAAATATAAATATTAGATGACAAACTTTGGCAACTTAACGTCAACTATAAGTAGGTCTACTCAAAATACAAAAAAAATATAACTGAAATAACAATAAAGCTATTCAGAAATATAAAAAACTAATAAAACTGACAAAAGCAAACTGAAAAAAATAAATGAAAATATAAAAATAAAAGCCAATTTAAAGTATTAATAAACACTACATAATACTAAATTAACACTGTCACAAGGCTGGTGATGAAAAATAAGAAAATTTGGTCATTGTTTACTCACCCTCATGTCGTTCCAACCCTGTATGAGTTTGAGTTTGTTTCTTCTGCTGAACACAAAAGAATATGTTTTGAAGAATGTTGGTAACCAAACAGCTGGCGGTAGCCATTGACTTCCATAACATTTTCTTTTCCATAGTATGGAAGTCAATGGCTACCGTCAAATGTTTGGTTACCAACATTCTTCAAAATAGCTTCTTTTGTGTTTAACAGAAGAATGAAACTCATTTTCATTTTTGAATAAACCATCCCTTTAATTTGCCTACTGGAATAGTTTCTAAATGGTCAAAAATCAACCAATTAATACACCCGGCCAGTATATCAGTCATAATTCAAATAACCCTCATAAGAAACCACAGGCATAAAAGCTTGTAAACATGTAGAGCAAAGGTCATGTGTTGCTCAACCAAATGAATTGACCATTTCATAAATCAGGCTGTCCAATGCACTGGTCAAAGGTCAGGCGATGCATCTGTGTGGGCTGAACTCTGGTCTAGTTTGTCAATCCATGCAGCCGTCAGACGTTTTTAAACCATCATTAAACACCCAAAAGCGATCAGTCTGCAGTTTGACACAGAGACACCTCTCCATCCCTCTTGCGCTAACAAGCCCATGTCTTTGTGCGACGTGACCTCCCAGAATCCCCTCACGACAACAACAGACAAAACAATTCATCTACGATGACTGACAGGCCGTAATCCACTGTAGCTGATGCTATTGAGCTCCGATGACTAATGAACAACAGTGGGACGGATTAAACATCAAAATGATCAACTTGATTGATGGCAATCTGATGGCGACCACTTTGTCTAAAGGGGATAGAGCACAAACGGGGAGGGAGTGACTGGAGCCAACAAATATCAGAAAAAAACAACAACTTTAGTTTAATGGTAGCTTGAGATGAAGCTTTAAAGTACATATTCAGCCTTTGATAAGTGAAAAGCACCACTTTTCACTGGCTTAAAAGGAGTTTAATTAAAAAGCGCCTAAGAGACACCCATAAACAAACAAAAAACTCATTTACTGGTTGAAACATTCAAAAACTGGCCTTTAAATTCTGTCAAGACTGCATTTTCAATGCCATTTTCCCTAAATTTTTCACATAGCTTATTCATTTCACATACCTTTAGGCTGTATTTATTTATATAAATATAAAATGCAATATACTGCATGACTCGACCCACTATCCATTATAATGAAGACTAACTCCATTCAAGGCCAGCAGAAATCAGTTTTCTGACCTCATATAAACCTATATGAAATTCATAAACCGACTCGGTTCAAACGGAGAAGGAAGCCAGGGCAGGATTCAGACGTTTGACTAGAAAGCAAAACAACTTTGACATTGAACCTGATCAACAAGCTTCACCCCATCTCTTTCTTTCAGTAGATAGATATAGTATGTAGGGATTTCAGGTTGTTGTACAAAATCGACAAGAAAGAGCTGTATTTTGGTTGCTGCAGAAGGAGACATGGAAATAGCAGTTTTGAAAAATCCACTAGTTTATTTAGCATCATTTGCAAATTTGGTTTTCAGTTTTAGTATTGTTAAAAATACATTTTTAATTTCAGCTTTATAAATAATTATTTTGACTTTTTTTTTTTTTTTTGTTAATGATAAAAACGCTGATGGACAGATTGGCGCACTAACAGCTAAGAGTACAAAGACTAATGAAAGCTAAGTTGGTAACGAGACCACTTCAAGTGCAAATGAAACTATCCCAAAATCAAATGAAGGACTATTGCATTTGAACGCTTTCCAAAGAGATTTTGGCTGCATTTCAATCTAATTTAAAAGGGATCTTCGGAACTCTTTGGTACAGCTAACAGAAAGGTTTCCCTGTCGTTCACAGGCCAGTAAAGTGGCAGATGGGAAGGACTGAATGCAGATGACAAAGTTTAAGTCCTCTCAGCACCTTGCTGCCTTGAGTTGACTTTGAAATGCTCATTTCAGACTCACTCTTCTCATCCCGCACGCAATTGTACAACACAGTCAGTTTTAAAACAATGTTGCACGGATTCATAATGGCAATTAAATTAAACAGACAAGGTAAATAGTAGGGGTGTAACAGTACACAAACCTGATGGTTCAGTACATACCTCGGATTTGACGTCATGGTTCGGTATGGTTTCGGTACAGCAGGGGGAAAAACAAAACATAAAATTGCTTTTCTTTTATTAAACAGTGGTTTACTGAACAAACTGCTCTTTCTTTAAATAAATTCAATTATAATAAAAATTTTCTTAGGGATAAAAATCTACCTCTGTTTATGCTCTAAACTATAGGGAGCCCTTTTACATTAATACAAGGTTACAATTAACAACAGAGCCCAATATTAAATTTAATTACCATTTATTTTTAAATATAATAATCAACACTCAACTTAATAATCGTATGCAAACATGTAAATTGCACGTAACGCAGTTTTTTTAATTAACTTCTAAACTATACAATTTCTATTTGTTGCTGAAATATATTCATTTATACAGTGGCTGTTATAACTTGTTTCATAACAGATTTATTTAAACACATTAAATAATTAAGACATGGTAAACAGGTAAAATATAATGCGTATATAGTCTAATATTTCGCAAAATGCTCTTTAGACTTAATTTCTCTAGCGAACTAACGAGCTCGACTAATGATGACTTGCCTGTCTGAAGTAAATTAAATGCTACGTGACATTTGTTTTAACGTCTTTCCATGGTTGAAACACTGATTGAGCGATTACATGAGGCATGAGATGTTCATTCATGTTTATTTCGCAGTAAACTAGTAGTAAATATATATATATATAATTTAATATAATTCTAAAAAAGATCATTCTATCTTTTTTAAATACAGAAAATTAAGACAGAAAAGACAAAATTAAGTAGTTTTTTTGTTTCAACTGAATTTATAAGTGACTTCATTATAATGTACACTATAAAAGGTGGATAAATATCGCTTTTGAAATCTGCTATACAAATCAGTATTCTCAATCCAATTTAAAGCATCCTTGCTGAAAAATCAATTTCTTAAAAAAAAAAACAGATAAAAGTCTTCTCTATGCCAAAAAATAATGCAAAAAAATTATTTTGGATCCCATGAACCTGTGACCGCACATCAGTTGAATTCTATATTAACGCACCAAGTTGTTTGGCAACTGCTGACAGTCTACAATTAGACTAATGAACTATACTACTTGGCAGAAGAAATGTTTATTATGATTTATTATTTATAAATGTTGCATTTTTGGATGCGCTCACATCTACATCCAGCTGTCTAGAATAAGATGCCGCCTCACGTCAAAATACTGCAACCCGCTGCTATCTTCCACAGCAGAGCCAAGCCGATAAACATCAGCCTTAAACCAGCCATGACAATATCTACACAGGAAGCCCATGACACAAGCATCATTCAAAATACCCGAGTGCAGAACGTGTCACCCAATTAAACAGCGTGAGCCGCATTCCCATGGACACCACAAACAAATTTTGAATCGCTGGCTCCTTCTGGGGGTTGATCGATTCGGGTATAGATTGGCCCTGAGACCCTGACGGCAGCCACAGCGTTCAAATGGCTTTGGACAGCGTGAGACGAGGCTGATTATAAGAGACCTACGAGCATGTTTTGTCAGGACATTCATCCCAAAAACAATCTCGGAAACGGTCCTGAGAAAAGAGGGGTGAGTCACCCTGAGGTAAACTCCTCTTTATTATCACCCACACCTCGTTCACCCATTTCTCCTCACTAGAGCTCTGTCATGACAACAACCGGTCCTGCAAAAACCCAATGGGGGATTGTGGGTAATGAGAGAGTGCACTCAGTGTGACATTGAATGCCTGTGTGCAGTGGCGCCGCGGGCACACCTCCAGTTTAAACAAAGACTAAGCAGCCAGTCGTTCATGACAGATCTTCAGAGCATGTAGCCTGTAGATCAGTCATGCCTGTGGCTTCTTTATAATGGGCTTGATTATTGGCGTAATCCTGTCAAAGCAATGTCAATGACAACAGGAATAAAGTCTCATCCAAAATCACACTGGAACATTGTTAGAAGTGACGAGTAGATCAGCGGTGAGAGCTGAAGTGTTCCTCGGGCTCAAAGATCCAGGAAAGATCAAATAAGTCCTCCACTTCTTCACAGTGTATCAATAACAGACTGGAAATTATTCAGTACTGAGGTTCAATGATCACGCGGGAAACACTCAAAGCGAGTCCACAGGGCGATCTCTGGATGACCTGGGAGAGACGCTCTCTGCTGCCGATGCCTCCTTTGATATTTTGATGCTTCTGGTTTGCAGTTTCTCATCCTGGAGTTTAATCTAAAAAGTGCAGTTTATCGTTTGGATTTGAAAATTGAGTCTTCCATTATCCATAAATTACAAAAAAGGAAAGAGTGATTAATCAGTTGATTTTTAGTAAAATTGAAGATAATAAATGTAATAAATTAACTAAATACTTACATATGTATGCTTGTTATATTATGTAAATACTATATATGTACACACTAGGGGTGTAACTAGGGCTGTAGCTATCGATTATTTTAGTAATCGAGTATTCTACCGATTATTCCGTCGATTAATCGGGTAATCGGATAAGTAGTCATTTTTCTTTATTAAAGAGCAATACTAAATATGCAAGAGATAATAAGATAGATCTCTTAAAATAAACAACTAATTTGTTTTCTTTTTAGAAAAATGTAAATTTTTATTGCTGAAATTGCATACATTAATAACCGTGAAAACTAAACCCATTTAATGTATTTAATTGCCAAATTGCAAAGTGTGCATCATCTTTTGAGTCAAATTCTTACATTGAATCAGTCAATTAGAATAAAAGACATTTGGGCTGTTACCAAACAAATGATATCAGTATCAAAATTCATCTTTGCAATGCAGAGGAAACACAGAAGCTGCATGGGATGAATTTCCCACACAGAGGGACATGAATGCATTTAACCTGCAGTTACAAATGCATAAATAATATTTTGTTATTTTAAACATAAAACATTGAAAACTGATATTTAAAATTATTTTAAAAACAAAAAGATACTTTAAATGTGAAATTAAAACCGCCAGCAGGTGGCAGCAAGTCACTGTTAAGAAGTGAGTCATTGCGATTGAACCGAATAATTTAAACGGTTGATTCATTCAGGAACGAATCGCCGTCATGTTGCACAGAGACGCAAAACAGCGCTGTGGCTGTTTGGAATCCACTATAATTTCATAAATAATACTGGTTTTGTGTTACGGAATGTAGTTTTAAGTTTTTTTTAGGCGAAAATGTAGTTGTTTAGATTTCAAATATGCGGTTTGTTAATAAAGATAACACCTATTTCAAATTTGCTTCGACGTTTTTCAAATTCAATTTTTTAACCTTCTATTCATCAAATAAAACTATACAATATAGCACGGTTTACACAATAATGTTAAGCACAAAATTGTTTTCAACATAATAAATATGATAATATTTATAATGATAATAATATGAAAAAAACTGTACACGGAATGTGACAATGTCCCTGTCTCCCTAGGACTGCAAAATAAATTACTGTGGACTGTAGCCAACTGATAGTGGTTGACCGATATTGTTTTTTTGACAGCAGATGCCGATATCTTAGAGAGCAGGGTGCCGCATACATCATACAGGATACAAATGCACACTTTATAAGATCTCACTTTATAAGGTTTGTGAAATTAAATGTTTATTAGACATTCAAAAGATCTGCTTAAATGATATAAAAGCGTATTTGCTGAATGCTGATGGTAAACGAGCAAGTATTATGTTTGCCTTTCTATTACTAATAATATAAAAGCAATCATTATAATACTTTTTTGGATACCTTTTAATTCCTTTGTTTAACATTCTATCTGATTATTAGACAGACTTCTATCCCTATTAGAAAGAACAGGTAAACTGTGACAACAAACAATGAATAGGGAGAATGTGAGCACTGTGCTCAGGTGCTGCCGTTCTCAGCGCTGTCAAAATAAAAGTCCCGCCTCGAACACATCGGCCAAACAGAAAAACTTTTCGGCCGATGACGATATTTGAAAGATGTCAAATATCAGCCGATATATCAGCCTTGAAAATATATCGGTTGCCCACTAATTAAGTCTAACGAAATGGAACAAATATTTTAGAAAGGTAGTTTTTGTAATGGTTATGAAGTAATGTATTAAAGGGATAATTCACCCAAAAATAAAAATTATTTCATCATTATTTGCCCTCAAGTTGTTCCAAACCTGCATGAGTTTCTTTGTTCTGCTGAACATAAAAGAAGATTTTTTGAAGTATTTATGGTATCCAAACAGTTTTTGATCCCTATTGCTTTCCATAGAATAAAAAAATATATACTATGGAAGTTAACAGGTACCATAAAGTTCCAAACTCATTGGTTTGGACCAACTTGAGGGTAAGCAAATGATGACAGAATTTAAATTTTTGGATGAACTGTCCCTTTAAATTAACCTTTTTTTTTAATTTACTAGCCAATCAACACCACCCATCAGTCGACTCTAGTATGGTTTTAAACTTGTGTGAGCCATCAGATGTGTTTAATATTGTATAGATCTCTGTTCCTAGAGCAGGTGGAACAGTATGTTCTTCCCCGTACTGTCCATCACACTGGACATCATTTTCTCCGGCACTGATCTTCACAGCTTCCTCAGTCAAATCAACCATTTCACCTGAAGCCACCCAGGAGAAACAGCAGCACAGAGACTCCAATCGTCTGCTTATGCAGTTTACATCACAGCCAGACACTTACTGACTGACCCTATGTCACATTCATTAATGGGGAAATCACATTTCAGCAAAGTTTTGAACTTGAGAAAGGGGAAGCGTGCATTATTGTCCGTTTAAAACAAAATTACCCCGTTTTAAGTGTTTTAGCTGGAAGACAGGAGGCTTGTAAATGCCTAACAAGGTCTATAAAAAGTGCACATCAACAAAGAAAAAGCGCAAATGGGATGCAAACTTCCCCTGAATGACAATCCAAGGTCTCATCACAGCAAACAGTAATTTAAGAGCATCTTCCCACATAAAACAAGAAAGAAAAGACAGCGCATCATCTCAAGCCAAGTACCCCATTCATGACCAGAGTTCTTGATGCCATTACGAGAGTTTAGCAAGTTAAATAAGCTACAAACTGGATTACAAGTGAGGCAGCTTTAGGTGCATATGACAGAGAAATATGAATTCATAAATATTTATGCTTTTCAAGTGATTTTTCAAAAACTGGACAGAACCGATGAAGACATCAGCATATTAAATTAGCTGAGATAAAACAGGCTTCCCATATAAAGCATTAGAAAAAATACAAAGATGTGTGTAGGTGGCACATGCGGACCATAAGGATGTGGAGATGCATTTTAAAGTGGTCTGGCATTTACAAGAAATGTTATTTGGAACAATAAATGGACACAAACAGATGTAATAAACAACTATAACTATGTTAAGATGCACAGTGCCATGTATATTTTATGTATTTATTGATTTATACACTACACAAAAATAAAAAACAATCAATTACATTTAGGAAAACTTTGCTATGCAATTAAATTAAGGCTTTCTGGGCAAAAAAAAATTATTCGTTTGACCAGTCTGCACCACCATTCAGTGTTTCTTTGAAAAAACTGCTCTATTTTAAGAGGCCGTTCATACAGAATGCGCTTTTCCAGTCCAATGTACTACTTTCCATAGTTTTTCTATGTAAACACTCAAGACGGATGTGTGTGACTTAGGGCTGCACGATTATGACAAAAATCATAATTGTCGATTATTCCCTTGAAATTGTAATTGCGATTATTAATTACGATTATCACAATTTACATTGAATGATGTTTATACCATTGTTTGATGCAACTGCATGCTGTATTTTATATGAAAATAAACAAGCTGAAAACACTTAACTGAAAAACTTTTAGTGCTTTTCTATAGAAATTAAGCCTCAAATGTCAACTAAACATCGGATTGGTTTCTTCTTTAAATGATAAAAAAAAGTAAAAATATGAATGGTATTATAGTGTTATACTAAAACTAAAATTAAAACAATGGAAAAACCCTTAAGATAACATGTAGAAAGAAAAAAACGCATCTTAAGCACACAGAATAACATAAGTGGACTTTGAACGATTAATTGCCGTTTTGAACGATTACGTAATTGTGGCATCCATAATTGTAATCGCGATTAGAAATTCGATTAATTGTGCAGCCCTAGTGTGACTGTTGTGCTCGTATCTCGCAAATTTTGCAGCATGTTGCACATGTATGCCACGTTTTTAAGACACCGTGGCAAATTAAAACAATTTCAACTTTTACATGCAACGGCGTTCATCAATGTCAGTCATCAATTCATCAATGTCCAAAACAATGGACCAGTCAGAAGATCCGGAGGCGGGGCAAGTGTTACAAGCTTTTGTTTACAGTAACAAGTTGGCATGGCAAAAGTTTTATTTGATGGCAACATGGTGAAGCAAGCATTCTGCAGTGCGCTTTTTTATAAATATATTTCTGAGTGCTGCGTCTCATATTTTCAGATGCAAAGATGCATTCTGTGTGAACAGCCTTGCCTTACCTTACATTATATTACTAAGTTGCATATTTTTTTAGATATTTCTCTAATTCAAACAGGTTTTACCAAACAATGGCTATAAGTTTTATATTTATTTTGTATTATGTATTATTATTTATTATATAAGAGTGTGTGTGTGTGTGTGTAATTACATTTTTCTATATATTTATTTTTCCTTTTGCTTATTTTTGCAAATATAGCTGTAAATAGTCTTAAAGGTAAGGTAGGTGATTTCAGCAATATCAAGCTAGCTTTGAAAGCATAAGATCCCACCCTCCTGCAGATCACTCTCCAAAGCCACACCTCCTCCAAAACACATGAACGTGCACAGACAGACCAGAGGCTAACCTGCGACACGATGAAAGACGGCATTGGTGGAGGGTTTAATGTAACACTGTCTCATTCCCCGGTGAGAAAACATTACAGTACAAAGCGCATAATAGGGCTGCACGATAAATCGCATGCGATATTTAACGCGCATCTTGTCAGTAAAGCCATTCTGTAATCAGCGGTAAATCTCCATCACGTGCGTGCTTTCACATTGAGCAGCATTAACTACACAGAGCCGTTGTTCACAGACGAGCTGCGCAAAAAGCGGTAAATCTCCATCACGTGCGTGCTTTCACATTGAGCAGCATTAACTACACAGATCCGTTGTTCACTGACGAGCTGCGCAAAACCATGTTCATATTCGCGCGATTTTTTGCGCAGCTCATCTGTGAACAACGGCTCTGTGTAGTTAATGCTGCTCAATGTGAAAGCACTCACGTGATGGAGATTTACCGCTGATTACAGAACCGGCTTTCTGACAAGATGCGCGTTAAATATCGCATGCGATTTATCGTGCAGCCCTAGCGCATAATATTACAATAATAACGCCTTCCATTCTCGCTCGATCTGCAATAGCGTAATGCAACGCGCTAATGACGTATCATGTCTAATAACACTGCATACTGCTAATATTGCATAGAATAAAATGAAGTTGTGACAAAATCTTTACAGATTGTGTTGCAGTAGCTCATTTAATTAACTCAAAAATCAATTTTCTATTAATCTTATTATTATAAAGAATTTAATTGAATTGAAAGCAAACACAATCCATGTTAATTACCTCCTTGTTGCTGTGTTGTATAAAAATGCATAAAAAAATTTAATGCATTTATCTTGCAATGAAAAATTCATTGTGAGGTTATAGGATTGCTATAATATAAATATACACTTCAGATATTGTGATGTACGTAATTTCCATCCTTTACGACAAGCCGAGCAAAACTCACCTTAACGGTTTGGTCCAGGGATGCGGTGGCAACACGGGCTTGTGGTCCCATCAGGCCACAGTGGATGTCGGTGATGGGGAGGGAGTGGCGGGAAAGAATGTGACACGGTTCTGGTGTGCGGGACGAATCCAACTGAACAACGCTGAAACACAACACACAATTTTTCATTACCTTGCCGTTATGAAGTCTTTATTATAAACGACACGCTCAGGACAACAATAATTAATCAGGAGAGCCATCAATTCTATCACATATTACTTGTGTGATGATGAGTTAATTAAAAATTGATGAATGTGAAATAATAAAATATAATACACTGGGTGTAAGTGAAATATTAAGATTGATATTCATTTTCTCTCTATACAAAAATCAATGGCAAGCTTGTGCCTTGACCTTGAAAGTATTACTTTATAAGATTCAATGATTCTAGATATCACACCACATCCTATACTGTGCCTTTCTGTAGAGGATTATATATACATATATATTTTTGTTTGTTTGGATGTCAACATCTGGAAAAATATCAAACAAGTCATTAAGAAGCAATGCAAATGATTTACTGTAAAATGCAAAGAAAAAATGTGCAATCATTTAGTAAGTTAATAAAATAGCAGCAATAATAATTATTTTTACATAAATGATTCACATATATTATGTATATATAAAATTGGTTGCAAATATTGATTAGATCACATATAGATTATTAGACACATTAAAATAGTCCAAATTGAGAAGAAAAAAGAATGTATCAAATGTCAAATATACATAGTCTCATGGATTGATGACAGAAATGGTTTTTGGTCATTTTTCATTCTTTAGCTTTTTATTGGATGATGTACATCACATCATGTGTATTTAAATGATATCTAACCTCTAATGTCTCATACACATCTCTTGCTCTCTGCTCCTGACACCCACTATTCTTGCAAAAAAAATGTTTTAATGAAATTCATTATTCTTACTGTAAAAGAATCTCACACACTCTCATGCTTTAAATAAAATACATAAACAATAACATTTTAGTGACATTTTATGATTTACAGCTTTTGTGTTTTTAATTGAAATTTAAAATATTTTATTTAGAAAAACTTGCAAATGTCTGTCTTTAACAACTCACATACATCATATACAAACAATTAATCAGCATGTTAATTAGAGTTTATTATGGTTTTATGTTTTAATACTGATTTTTGCTTCATTATTTTAAAGTGTATAATAATATGCAGAAACATTTTTATTACATAATACACAATATACATCATATATGTGAATAATTTATTCAAAAATAATTATTGCTTTTATGCCATTAACTTTATACAAAGCACTTTTGCTAAATTATTTATTTTCATATTCGATTTCACAATTTGCCATATCCCTTAATTGTGCTAAAACAAGCTCCGTTTACTTGAAAAAATGTTGGAAATCAATTGTACTTATTTCTATATCTCCATTGCTTAAAATGGAAGAATAAATCCATGTTGAAAATAACTTTTGCCGTACAAAATGTAACAGTATTTAATGAATTAACACAGTAATCTAACTATAAAATATGAAAAAACATTAGTAAACATTCTAGAATATATTAACTGAAACTGACATGTTAAACTTAATATTACTTAATTTATTCAGGAAGAGTTTGATTTCTTCACTTTTAGCTGATTACTTGAATTTTCCCTTTAAGTTTGCATTAAAAATAACTATAAATAAATAAATAACTACAACTTGTGTAGAGTCACACTGCTAATGACTGTTGCATATGTCTGGCCAAATGATCAGCCTCAAGAAAAAGACTGAATGAGAGAGATGCGGAGACGAGAAGGAGATCCAGATGGAAACACAAGGGCAGATAAAGTGAGACGAGACAGAATTGAACCCCATTCTGTCAGCACCGCTGCATGACGCGGCACCGCTGGGCGAGCTCAGGGGCCGACCTGTCTTAAACAACATCTGTCATACACATCTGCGTTTTTATGTCTGAGAGAGTGAGGATCATTTCTGATTTGTGCTCAATTTTACACTTGCATTATTTGAGTTTCCTAGTTCTGGGTGAGCGTCCATGTCTCTCCTTCTGTCCACAGTTCACTTCTGCTGTGTTCATGTGAGTTATCACAGCAGTCTAAAGTTCTTCAAACTTCTGGATTCACAAAATTAATCAGGGTTAATTAATGTATTATATCAATACTCCTTGTTTCGTTTAATTACAACAACTGAATACAGGAAGCTTTGTTGTGACCATAATGGGGAACGATGGGGCTTCTTTGGTCAAAAAGGTCAAAAAGAATCACTGGTCTCATGTCAAAAGTGTCCACACCTGATCCTGGTCTCTATACATACAGTTTTATCAGAACCCCAGAAAAGGTTAAAAAAAAAAAAAAAGTGACTTTTGGGTCAAAATGTGACCCACTGTGACTTTTAGGACAACATATACCACTATAAAATCATTAAGACAGCATAATGGCATTTATATGCACGTCACACCTCTGTTCATCAATTTGCACTGGCTACCAGTAGCTGCTTGCATTAAAATCAAGGCATTAATGTTTGCCTACAAAACCACCACTGGCTCTGCACCCCTTTACCTAAATTCATTACTTCAGAGTTATGTGCCCTCTAGAAGCTTGCGTTCTGCAAGTGAACGTCGCTTTATTGGGCATCCCAAAGAGGCACAAAATCACTTTCACTGACTTTTACATTAACTGTTCCCTCCTGGTGGAACGACCTGCCCAACTCAATCTGAGCAGCTGAGTCCTTAACCATCTTCAAGAATCGGCTAAAAACACATCTCTTCCATCTTTATTTGACCCTCTAATTCTAGCACTCTCTATTCTTTATTAAAAAAAAAGTGCCCCTTTATTTTTAACAATGCATTGTTACATTTGCCACAAATACCTTTTACATTTTTTGTTTACAATTTTTCTTTAAAAAAAAAAAAAAATCACAACAAGCTGAAAATTATATATGCTGAAAAAAACTGGTGCAGGATTTACTTAGAAATTATTTTACTCAGAAATTGCTAGTAAATTTCACAAATGTTTACAAAGAAATGGCAAGTAATAAGTTGAACATAAAATTTTTAAGCAGAAAGACTGAAATAGTAGGCCTATTTTCTTGTAAAATATGCTCCTTTTATTAATAACCTTTTTTGACTCGATTGTTATGAAGAGATCAAAAATACTCAGTTATATAAACTCCGTTATTAACTGGAGGTTTTCCATAAAAATATGTATATTTTGGTATGTATCGTTATAAATCCATAACCGTCAAAAGTTTGGAATCATTCAGAATTTATAATGTTTTTGAACAGTTTTTTTTCCCGTTTTTAATGCTTCTGCTTTCCAAGGCTGCGTTTATTTGATCAAAAATACAATAAAACAGAAATATTATAATAATTTACAATAACTGTTTTCTATTTTTATACATTACATTATCACGTAATATATTTAATAAATTTCAAATGTTGCAAAACATTTATATTTCAAATTAATGCTGTTTATCATTAATGTTGAAAACGGTTGTGCTGCTTAATATTTTTGTGGAATCTGTGATACATTTTTTCAGCATTCTTTGAGAAAAAAAAGTGTTTAAGAAATGTTTCAGCAAATCAACATATTAGAATGATTTCTGAAGGATCATGTGACACTGAAGACTGGAGTAATGATGCTGAAAATTCACATCACAGGAATAAATCACGAATCACGAAAATTGAAAAAAGTACATTTAAATTGTAATAACATTTCACAATATGAATATGTTTATAAGAAATATTTATGAAAGATCCTTTGTACCTGCTGTGATTGGATTTATTAATCAAAAGGTTATGTGATTTAAGTATGGTGGTTTTTATTTGTGTTTTGTGGCATGTGTTTTGTGTCTGGTATTGGCATGGTCAAAGACTAATTTCAACCATGGTTGATAATAAAAATACATTGCATTGTATTGTATTGTATTGTAATTTGTATTGTTTTTAAATGTATTTTTGATCAAATAAATGCAGCCTTGGTGAGCATAAGAGACTTTTTAAGAGATTTTCTGATATAATTACAGAAGACTATGGTTAATGAAAACAAAGAGACTTTGTTGTGACTGACTGGCCACGTAAGAGTTTTTGGTTTGACATAAAAGCTTTGCGCATCTCTCTGGCAGAAGGTGTGTCCACTGCAATTAGTCTCCGCTCTCGCTCTGTCCTGCATCCGTCAGTGAGTCTGTGTCCCCCTCTCTCACTTTAGATTCCCCTCGTTATTCACAGTTCTTCATTCTTCATGCTGCGCTGCGCTTAGCGTCGCTCGCTCAGCAGCAAGGTCACAGTCAACACTAACAGGCACGATTCAACTTACAGCAGAAACCCGAGTGCAGAACAGGGGCGATGTTTACGGGCAAACACGATTAAGCTGGTGACAACATGCGGTAAAGGAATCAATAAGAGCCCAGACTGGTGTTGCTAAGAATAAACGTAAATACACCCGGCAAACAACAAAACGTGATCCAAACAAAGTCATGTACTTCCAGAGGTGCATACGCCAGCTAAACAACTACCATTGCGATAGGAGAAGCTCTTCTCTGTTATTAGGATCAATGACAATTAAAGGGTTAGCTCACCCAAAATGAAAATTCTGTCATTAATTACTCACCCTCATGTCGTTTCAAACCCGTAAGACCTTCTTTCATCTTCGGAACACACATTAAGATATTTTTAATGAAATGCGAGAGCTTTCTGACACTCCATAGACAGCAATGCAACTAACACGTTCAAGGACGAGACAGGTAGTAAGGACATCCTTAAAATAACCCATGTGACATCAGTGGTTCAACTGTAATTTTATGAAGCTACGAAAATACCTTTTGTGGACAAAGAAAACAAAAATAATGACTTTATTCAACAATTTATCTTCTTCCTTGTCAGTATTCGACACATGTTCATGAGAGTACCACAATGCATGCTCTCGGATTTCATCAAAAATATCTTAATTTGTGTTCCGAAGACGAACGAAGGTCTTACGGGTTTGGAATGACATGAGGGTGAGTAATTCATGACAGAACTTTTAATTTTTGGGTGAACTATCCCTTTAAGAATGTCCACAATTTAAAAAAAAACACAAAAAAACATGAGCCAAGTATTCAAATTTGCTTCATATTTATCATTTTCCAGAAAGGTTTTAATTTAATGTCATGTGGTGTAACCAAGTAACAACACATCTTAATCACTATTTTTGGAGAGTCACACCACATGACATCAGTGTTATTTTTTAATTATTTATATAAAGTATTGATTAATTTTGTTTATATTTTAGATATGTAATATTTTTTATATTTAATTTGTATTACAGTTTTCATTTGAATTTCAGTTTTATGTAAGTTTTTTTTTATTTCTTTACCTTTATTCTTCAACTTATTTTATTCAGTTAGCTGTCAAGGCATCGGTTTTCATTTTTCACCTAATATTTATGTTTTATTTTTATTTCAGCTTAATTTAAATAAATGAAAACTATTTTAATAGTTTTAGTCTGTTTTAGATAACAATAATGTCAATGAATGATATTTTACAACCTAAACGAACAATGCGGTTTCATAAATATCTCAAATTATTTGATAGTTTAAATAACATAGTTTTTGACCATTTACTTTTATTTTAGTTTTTAGTACTTCAACTTATTTTCAATTAGCTGCCAAAGCAACAATATTTGTTTTTCCATCTGATATTTACATTTTATTTCAGCTTCATTTAAATTAATAGCATTTTTAGTATCAGTTTTAGAGAACATTAACATCACTGAACAACATTTATAAATGTCATAAAAAGCTTAAATGATTTACTAGTTTAACAGGCGTGACTTTGAATAACAAAACATTATGTCAAACTACTTAAATTCTTGAAAAGGAAACCTTATTAAATCTCTTTTAATTTTTTTTCCAGGACAGTTGCCATTTTTGAGTTTTCACCACAAACAAATATATAAAAGTGAATTTTGGTTCAGAAATAAAAACACGCTCATGATAGAAAAAGTGTATTCATGTGCATTCTGTGTGTATGAATGGCATTTTCAATGTATTTTTGAATATATAAACAGATTAGACAAAAAAATGAGCATCATTAAACCATTAAAGACCTCCCTGGTCTACGCTGACAAATATTCCAGAGAAATGTGACATTTATTGCAGACTCAAGCATATTTTGTCATCATGGGACCGTTAAAAAGCATTTTATGCCTTTCTGGGCCCTAAAATGCCATCTAGATAGGCAGCTCACTATAGGTGAAACGGAGCGCAGTGAACTCACACGTCTGTGTGTGATTTCTGAAGTCGAGACCTCTCAGCAGCATGTGAGGGTCAGGGAATGTTGATTATGGTGATGGCTGAGAGGTTATTCTGTCGAGCGATACAGATACAGAATAATAGATGCGCGTCATCTCCTTTCAAAACTCAGAGACAGACGCTGAATTATTCATCCTGGTTTGATGACTGCGCGCCTCTCTCCTGCCTCCTTCTTTCATACATTGCAGCCCGTGGGCCTGGTTTACCTTAACTAATGCCATCAAACAAACATGACCGCGAGACATCACTGGCCTTCTCCTTCAACCTTCAGTTCAAAACCAGCTGTTACGTCAAATACAGCAGGAAGCCTCAAACTGCAAGTCTTCAAAAACATACCACAAGTTTGGGCATCTCTCGTAATTGATAATGCTCCGAGAGCCTTGAGGTGAATGTCTTTGCTCATCAGTCTCACCTCTATGGCTTCAAAGTACGTTACTTCAGATCGATAACAATAACAGCGCAGCACAATAGAGACGGACAGATCGGCTGAACACAAACAGCTTGGAAGCCGAATTGAAGCAATGTATCTGAAAGCAGTGAAAAACTGCCTCAGGGTTAGACAAACCAGAGCTGCAGTTTTTAGCCAATTAAAAGTCGTTTTTCACATGCTTTAAATCTTAATTACTCTGGTTGAGATGTTCTTAAAGCCATCTTGAAACAAAGTGGAGATGTAAGGTTGTTTATCTAGATTTATTTCACCATCTGCACCTGCTGGAAAACATTGAAAACACTCACAGCGCCATCTACTGGCCGTAACGTGGAGGCAACCCTGTTTCAGAAAGCCTGGGAAAGGACATGTCTGTCTGAGTTATATTTCACTCCAAAAATCAAAAGAAACAAGAATGAATAAAAATAAGCTTATTTTTGGAACATTAAGGATTTCTTTGCATTGTGACATTATTGTCAAAATAAATAAATAAAGATATCACACATGATACGCCAGAGAAGTATTTGGTGTACTGTCTTTGTCATGTTAAAATAAATAAACAAATAAATAAACATATATATATGTATATGTATAAGTGCTGTCAAACGATTAATCGCGATTAATCGCATACAAAATAAAAGTTTTTGTTTACATAGTATATGTGTGTGTGCTGCGTATATTTATTATGTATTTATAAATATAATATATATAAATATATGTATGTGTAACAATCCAGATAGCAGGAACATTAGGAGTGGACAAATCAACAGTTTGGTACATTCTGAATAAAAAAGAACGCACTGGTGAGTTCAGCAACATAAAAAGCCCTGGACGTCCACGGAGGACAACAGTGGTGGATGATCGGAGAATCCTCTCCATGGTAAAGAAAAACCCTTTCAAAACATCCAGCCAAGTGAAGAACCCTCTCCAGGAGTTAGCACGCACTGTCAAAGTCTACAATCAAGAGAAGACGTCACCAGAGCAAATACAGAGGATTCACCACAAGGTGCAAAAAAGGCCAGATTAGACTTTGCCAAAAAACATCTAAAAAAGCCAGACCACTTCTGGAAAAGCATTTTTTGGACGGCTGAAATTAAGATCAACCTGTATCAGAATGACAGGAAGAAAAAAGTATGGAGAAGGCCTGGATCAACTCATGATCCAAAGCACACAACATCATCTGTGAAACATGGTGGAGGCAGTGTGATGGCATGAGCATGCATGATGTCCAGTGGCACTGGGTTACTGGTGTTTAGTGA
>NW_015641018.1:2684785-2697446 GCF_001515625.1 Sinocyclocheilus rhinocerous
TCGGAGAATCCTCTCCATGGTAAAGAAAAACCCTTTCAAAACATCCAGCCAAGTGAAGAACCCTCTCCAGGAGTTAGCACGCACTGTCAAAGTCTACAATCAAGAGAAGACGTCACCAGAGCAAATACAGAGGATTCACCACAAGGTGCAAAAAAGGCCAGATTAGACTTTGCCAAAAAACATCTAAAAAAGCCAGACCACTTCTGGAAAAGCATTTTTTGGACGGCTGAAATTAAGATCAACCTGTATCAGAATGACAGGAAGAAAAAAGTATGGAGAAGGCCTGGATCAACTCATGATCCAAAGCACACAACATCATCTGTGAAACATGGTGGAGGCAGTGTGATGGCATGAGCATGCATGATGTCCAGTGGCACTGGGTTACTGGTGTTTAGTGATGACGTGACAGAAGACAGAAGCAGCTGGATGAATTCTGAAGTGTATCGGGATATACTCTCTGCCCAGATTCAGTCAAATGGAGCAAAGTTGATTGGGTGGCGCTGCATAGTACAAATGGACGATGACCCAAAACATACAGCAAAAGCAACCCAAGAGTTTTTCAAGGTAAAAAAAGTGGAATATTCTGCAATGGCAAAGTCAATCTCCTGATCTCAACCTGATTAAGCATGCATTTGACTTGCTGAAGACAAAACTAAATGCAGGAAGACCCACAAACAAACAACAACTGAAGTCAGCTGAAGTAAAGGCCTGGCAAAGCATCACAAAAGAGGAAACCCAGTCTCTGGTGATGTTCATGAGTTCCAGACTTAAGGCAGTCATTGCCCGCAAAGGATTCTCAACAAAATATTAAAAATGAACATTTTATTTTTGATTATATTTATTAAAATTACATTTGAGCCCCTGAATTTGGGAGGACTGTGCATAAAAATGGTTGTAATTTCTAAGCTTTTTATGTTATATTTTTTTCAACCCCTTGAATTAAAACTTAAAGTCTGCACTTCAATTTCATCTTGATTGTTTCATTTTAATTCTATTCTGGTGGCATACAGAGTCAAAATTTTGAAAATTGTGACAGTGTCCAAATATATATGGATCTAACTGTATATATATTAAGAAACCCTTTATATATTATATGTTTTATATGTCCAGTTTTGAAAAACAAAATATATAATATAATAAAAAAAACATAATATATATATATCAAATAAGGTTTTCATTTCAAATCACTCATTTGTCTCTTCTCAATTGTATTCCATTCATTGTGTTATATTAAAGGGTTAGTTCACCCAAAAATGAAAATTCTGTCATTAATTACTCACCCTCGTGTTGTTCGAAACCCGTAAGACCTTCGTTCATCTTCGGAACACAATTTAAGATATTTTTGATGAAATCTGAGGGCTCTCTGACCCTCCCATAGACAGCAAGGTAACTACCACGTTCAAGGTCCAAAAAAGTACCAAGATGATCGACAAAGTAGTCCGTGTGACATCAGTGGTTCAACTGTAAAGTTACGAAGCTACGAGAATACTTTTTTGTGCAAAGAAACCAAAAATAACGACTTTATTCCACATTTTCGTCTCTTGTGGAAGCGTATTCACGACAGTACCATATACGCGAGTTGAACCACTGATGTGGTAGTGACATTGAACGTGGTAGTTACCTTGCTGTCTATGGGAGGGTCAGAGAGCCCTCATATTTCATCAAAAATATCTTAAATTGTGTTCCGAAGATGAATGAAGGTCTTACGGGTTTGGAACAACACGAGGGTGAGTAAATGACAGAATTTTCTTTTTGGGTGAACTAACCCTTTAATATTCTAGTCTCATCTCTCAATATTCCCGAGGTTCAGACAAGCAGCAATTTAGCAATGTCACCGTTTAAGTCTTTAAATATATAGTTCAGTCATGAAACTCTATATGGTGCAGGCTGACGGGTTGTTAACGTAACTGATGATATTCAGAGAGTTAAACGACTTGGCACAGCTGATTGGTTCATGCTGCATATGCAGCCAATGAGCTTACTGCCTTACATTCATATGGCTTGCTAGCATTCACTTGAGTTTCCTGCAGAGCACTTTCAGAGTTTCTCTGAAACCCTCCGCCTTCCCCAGCTCCACCTGTGTAGATCTGCTACAGGTTATTTTATATGTTATTTGTGCAGCAGCAGCATGTCTTAAATACTCACGGCACCATATCGCCATATGCATTGGCAGTAGCAAGTTCCTGTACTTGCTTGCAGCAACAGCAATAATCTACAACTACAGCAATAACCAACAGCAGCAGCAATTCAGCAGCAGCGTAGCAGATCTATTCCGCCAAAACCAGATACATTAAAGTCCGCGTGAACCGGATGTTGCTGCCGACTTTATTTCAGTGTAGTGACGTATTTCCATCAGAAACGGAATCATGAATAGAGGGCGTGGTTTTATTTTTGCGCTCCTCCTCTCGGTCTCTCACTCATAGCAATCTAACGGCTGGAGGGGCGTGTTTAAGGATATTCTGCCCAAGCCGTCAAACTGACGTCATCAGAGAAGGAATGCCATTCCAGAGCGGAAGCAAATGTTCAGATTTTTATTGAAGATTACCAAAACAAACAATTTTTTTCAGCGGATTAACTTGCACGGATTAATTGTTCACATCAAGACTAGCAATGTGCGCTAGTAAAGTAAATAAAGTCCATTTTGATTTCATGCGGACTTTAACATCCATCACCATGCTAAAATCTTCCGAGAGTTGTCATGAATGAACTAACTATATTATGTCACTTAAAGTGCTTGGTGTATTATGCGAGAAGAGACAGCTAAAATAGTGAAAAATGTATTCATGTTTTTGCTGCTTTTCTACCAATCTGCCAAATATTAGTAAGTTCATTACTCAATTAAAAAAGGCAAAAAAGACACTTCAATACCACTTCCTGCATGTGCAACTTTGACAACTGAGGAAACCTCTGTAGATTAGCTCTCACTCATTAAGGTCAAGACTTATAACCACAGTAACAGTTGAAAAGAGAAATGATTAGTTACGCCTTTAACGCACCTGGAGAGATTCCATATGAGAGCCAGATTGTCTTTCCCTCCTGACACAAAATGACTGCTGTCATCAGTGAAACGGATGCAACTCACGTCCTGATAGTGTCGACTCAAAATAGCCAGCAAATTTCCTGTTGACATCTATTAGAAAGCATTAAAAGAAAGTGTCCACAATAAATCCAGTTTAAAAGACATGTGCCAAGAAATATAAACGCTTTGCATTCATATTGTTCATATGGTCTTAAACTTTTATGCCATTTTCAACAAAAAATTATAAAGTAATTACATATTTTCCTTACACCTTAATATATGCGAGTTATTTTCAAAGTTTTTAAATATATTTTTCAAGTATTTTTTTAAATACTGTTAATTTTTATTTCATAAATATGTTTTTTTTAGGAGTTGCGCCATATGACATTTTACAACCTGAACTAATGTGTCTAAAAAAAAATTATATTTGAAAAGACTTTGACACACAATCACAGTCATTCACACAGTCATATGAATTTTTCATTTATGCCCCCCAAAATAATACAGTGAATTTTAAAGGGGTCATATGATGCGATTTCAATTTTTCCTTTCTCTTTGGAGTGTTACAAGCTCTTGGTGCATAAAGAAGATCTGTAAAGTTGCAAAGACTAAAGTCTCAAATCCAAAGAGATATTCTTTATAAAAGTTAAGAGTCAGCCACACCTACCTAAAACGGCTCGTTCTAACACACCCCCACATACCTACGTCACTATGTGGGAAGATTTGCATAACACCGCCCAAATGTTCACATAAAGAAAGAAGGCGTAACTTCATCATAGAAGAGCATGCATTTTAAATGTTTTTAATTAGTTAACTAAATGAGAATTATGTAAAAACAAAGAAAAACAGTGTGATATTTCTTGATGACCAAAACCCTCCTCCTCACCTCCCACAGGTATATAGCTTCAGCAATGCCTGCCAGGACATAGAGGCCATCAGGAGACGCACAGAGACACGTTACGATCCCAGGACACACAATCTTCTGCTGTAGCTGGTCCTGAAAGGTAGTTCAAAAGTTATTCAGAGCATTTAGAAATGCTCTCACAATACATTCAATCTGTACTCCACAGTCAATGACTAATGAATATCATAGATCGTCATAAATTCAACGGGAGTCACAGCCATTCAAATTTGATGTTTAAATATTGCATGAAATCAGAGTAATAATTGTGTTACATTTGAGTCAGATCAGATATTTCTGGCTGTAAAAAGCTTTAATATTGATTAATTTTTGGCAGGTGCACTTTTAGTTTCATTCACTGAACCAAAGAGTTAAAACCTGTCTATTTCTAGGCTGCCATGTCTATTGCTCATGTGTCTTAAATCACAAACCCAGTCACAACTCCATCATCTATATAAACCAATGGTTATTTATTTAATCTCTGTTAACAATGATAAACCAATAAACTGTTGACTATTTATTAAATAGTTTGTTTGTTTTTAACGCCATGCCAGCTTTTGTGGCTATTCCCATGGTGAGAAAATGTTATAAACTATATCAATCTATTTATGCTAAAAAAAAACAACTATATTTGGTTTAACTTAAACTTTTAAACATTTCTTCAAAAGTGTTAGCTGAGTATAAAAGGTTTATCACAGGGTTAAGACCAGTACAATCTAATAAAACATGCATCATGGATAAGGGGTTTTGACAGAAAGCACATGTTGGTGGATATTCTCCTAAAATTAAAAACTTGTGCATCATCCTGGAATAGCCTATTCAGCACATTGCTTATTAAAATATGAGAAAAGCTTGACTTTATATTATCAGTGATGACTGCAACATGCATATTACGCTGACAAATAATATGGTTGTGGTTTTACCATTTACCAATATTTTTAAGCTAATATTTGTATGAAATATAGCTTAGCTTTTTTTTACTTTAAGCTAGTACGATGTGACATACATTTTTAAAAAGTACGAAGGCTTTTGTGTAATATTTAATTAATTTAAATATTAAAGCGTCACTTAAGTCACCGCTGTCACAGCTTGACATGTCAACTGTCCATTAACAATTATCTTCTTTTAGTTAACTAATTAAACTGAAGAACGCTTGTTCTGAACAATTATGATATTTATTACTTATTGAGTGTAACATCAGTGATGCTTATTTTCAGATGCAGTAACGTTAGCTCTCTACCCACCTTTCTTTGGATCTCCCACACGTTTATGAAGTTCTTGCCGAGTTGAGCTCCTAATATGTATTCTCCGTTCAGGACTGTTAAAGACCTGGAGGACGTGTTACCCCCGCGATAGGACAAGAATTCTGACCCGGAATGAGGGTCGAAAACCGCGCAGTTAAACAGCTGCCCCGCTGAATCTGCAGACAGAACTACCTCCACGGGCGCCGACATGTTGGATACACAAAGCGCGATTATTTTGGAAGGCGTCGAGGGGCGGGTCTGTGTAGCGTCATTTCCGATAAAGTAAGGCAATCTGGGTATTGCTGTTTTACGCTGTGTTTTTTTTCGTGTTTCGTGTTTTTGTCCCCGACGTTAAATGTTCCCCTAATTTTAAAGTAAATGTTTAAATGTACATAACAGGAGCAGACTGGAAAACAGTAGTCATAATTTTATAATTTACATGGGAGTGGGTCGCCCACTCATGGTGGCAAACATGTTGCGATCACATGACCAAATAGCTAGGCTATTACTTGCTTTATTTCAGTATCATAATAAATGATTAAATATAGTATATTCTTAAAAACATACAGCTTTCGGTATAAGTTGTTTAATTTCTCATTTTTAGCACATTTGTGTGATAAGTTTCCATCGTTTTATGGCTGAAGGTAGACTGTAGTATTAGTAGCCTATATTCGTTGTTGTTTGTGTGTGTGTGTGTTTGTGTGTGTGTGTTACTCTTCGTCCTTCACTAGTCAATATGTACCAGGAACTCTTTCAACAGATTATTGTTAAAAAGGCTGACATAGTACTGATGGAAAGGTCACACACATTAAAGACTGTCTTTTATCAAGTCATAATTAGAGAGTCAACATTGTGACTTTATTCAAAAATAGCTTTCAAAAGGTTTTCATGAATTTCTTTTAAAAAAACAGACAGTGCTAAAACTTTCTGAATAGCTCTTAACATATATCATTGGCATACTAGCCTGGTTACTCCAAACAAAAATAAATACAATTCTGAAACATCTAGACCCTAAAATCTATATATTTTTCCCAAATAAAAAAAGTCTAAAGAAAAAAAAAAGTTACCACCAATGAAGTACAGCATACATTTGTTGAAGGTGAATAAATTCTCCATGCTCTCAGCCGTGCCACCAAAAATGTTTGCAACACAAACACCTTCATTAACTACACGTGATCATAAATTTTGCATCAGCACTTCCAAATGACGATTTACATGTGCTTCAAGTCCAGGGTTACAAGTGCACCAGAGCGTTGTCCTCAGAACAGTGTTGCACCGAAACATGTACCCAAATACTCCATCATCCAGCCTTCCTCTCGTCTCTGAGAATAAACCAGAATCTCATTAGCACACAGGATACTGATTCATTATCAACACAGACACAACAGAGACTGTAATCATACTCGGAATATGATTCAACTAATACAAAAAGCACTTACATGGTACTAAAAGCAGACTAAGGCAAACGATCACAGCCAGTGTAACACTACTTGCGGTGATTCCTTGGGCTCCGCTGTCATTGAGATCAAGATGATATTCATGTTCATGTTCCTGTTCATGGTGGTCCACGTCTTTACACTTCATGCTATGGTGAAATGAAAGAAAATGAATCACATATCCTTTCAGCAGCAAAATGTGATAGTTTAAACTCATCAGCAAGCAAAAATGCAATGCAATGTACGATTTTGAGGGATATTTCACATTGCATGGTTTATAATCTAATTCAGTCTATCTAATAAAACAAGAACTCTTTCAAGTGCGATGAAATAGTGGTGGAAGAGATGCTGTATGACTTACAGCTGCTTCTGTAAATATTGCTTGGTGGTCTCGCAGGCCTGTTTCTGCTTCTCTGCAGCAGTTTGGAGCTGTTTAGAAGCGAGGTGTAAAGCCTCACATGATGCCAACTCCTGGGCCTTCAGAGTCAAATTGTGCTCCAGGGCTTCAATCTGGTCTGAAATGATAATGAAAAACTCTCCTCAGACAATACAACTCGTAACGTTTTTCTATGTAATGCCAATAGTGTGAAGCCTCTCGCAATGTTAGTGCTCCTCTTCAAACTCTCTTAACAATATGCCAAACATTCTTTGAGGAAAAAAGTCCATTGGCTTATATGGCAATGTCTAGGCACTGCGTAACTTATCAGTTCGTTTCTTAAAGGACCTCTGTGATGTCAGAGCACTATTTTGGGTACTAGTTGGTAGCTGGCTGGTGTTGTTCGCTTGCTGCTTTGTCTCAAGTTCGACACTGGTGTTAAAATATGGTCTTGGTGTGAAACTTTTTTCTGGACATCACACCTATCCTGTTTTGTGAAAAGGTTTTCCAAGGTCAGCTAGCTTTTTTTCAGATAACCGCTTTATCGGGCGGGTAAAAGGGGCCCTTTGTATTACCCGTTATTTTCATATCTCATGCATTCAGGAGTCATTTCCCGCAGTTGTTTAGTGAGGCAGGAAATCCTTTGCAAATTAAACAATATTCTGGCTTTGAAATGTTCAATATAAATTTGGATAAACAGTACTGTTCCCTGCTGAAAAAAAACAGTAACTTTGATGGCTTTATGGTCTTAACAGGTTGGTTTGAGTTGGTCTTAGCAGGCATGAGTTGGTTTGAGATGGTCTTATCTCGGTCAACATGCTCTCCCACCTGGCAAAGCTGACTTTAACTGTTCTAGATGGTCTCCAGTCTGGATTTAAAATGGTTTCCCAGCCTGGTTAAGCTGGTCTAGTCTTCCGGTCTGGACAAGCTCTAACCTGGTCAGTCAGGTTGAAGATGATGTTGATAACCAACCAACAAATCTGTCCAGCCAGGCTGGGAGACCAGTTGAGGCCAGCAAACTTAAGCAAGATTAAGCTGTTTTTTGGATGAGTTACACTGTAAAAAATGACCGTGAATTTAATGGTAAATGACTGTAAAAATGCTACAGTAAAAACCTGTTAAATGGTTAACGGTAAATTCCCCTACTATATACGGTGAAAAACTGTATTGGACATTACATGTATTGGACATTAATTTTACGGTAGTATACCGTTTTTGGAAATGAAAAAGACCGTATAATTTACAGTGAATAACCGTAAATTGACATTCCCAGAATTCCCTGCGTTACATTTCAAATTTGATGTTTTTTGTTGAAATAACTGTTTCTTCTTAGTTTTTTCTTATCAGTTTTGTATATTAGGGTTGTGTGTTACACCTAATGTTGTTAAATGAATGTTTACTGCATTATTTCATTTTCATGTGTGTTACCATGATGGTGTTTGGTGTGAATGACACTGCACCTTCTATATATGTTATTATTTAAAAGCTGCTTGTGATGGGCTTTGGTTCATAGTTATACTAAAAATAATACTTTTTTTTTTTTTTTTCCAAAAAGTCCTTTAAATTATGATATTCTAACAGTTATAGAATACAACATTTGAGGTCAGTATTTTTTTAAAGGAATAAATATTTTATTCAGGATTCAAAGATACATTCAATGTATCAAAACTAATACTAAAGGCTTTCGCATTTTCACAAAAAAATGATTTCAAATAAATACTGTTCTTCTTTTGAACTTTCTATTCATCAAAGAATTTGAAACAAAAATATATATTCACAGAGTATCCACAAAAATCTGAAGCAGCACACTGTTCTCGACATTATAATAATAATCAGACATGTTTCTTGAATCATGTGACACTGAAGACTGTAATGACTGCTAAAATGCAGCTTTGAATCACAGGAATAAGTTTAAAATGTGTTAATTTAAGTTGTTTTAAATTCTAATGTTTCACAATATTACTGATTTTTAATCAAATAAATGCAGTCTTGGTGAGCAGAAGATACTTCTTTCAGAAACATTAAAAATCCCAAACTTTTAAACAGCAGCGTAATTTTTACTTCCATTGAACTCGACAACATTTTCTGCGAATATAATACATAAATGCACATATATAGAGAGGGCAAAGAAATCTGAGCAAAAATAGAAGAAATACCACTAGTTACTGCGCTTCATGTTATTACACCAACCACTGTAGAGAATTCCATGTCACAAACAAGCCTTTCCTATTTGTTGTCTCTTCCGAGTTTCTATGGTTACATGGGAAAATGCATCTAAGAATATCGTCAGAGAGAGAGAGAGGGAGAGAGCTCTCCTTTCATGGCTGCTCTGATGAGAGGAAAAACTCTGACGTGAATTTTCCTACCTTTCTGCAGGCTGATTTCAGCAGTGCGGTTCTCCTCGTTGAGTTTGTATTTTTCAATTTTGCTGTCCAAAACTGTGATGTTTTCGTTCAGAATAGCCTACGGAGAAACAGAAGCTTAATTAAACACAAGTTCATAACCGGGATGAGGTTGTTCGCACTAAGACTTTAAGGTGTGGCTGTCAGATCTCACGGGCGTGTGAGTGAACGCCGCCACCTCCAAAGGTCAAAAACAAGGCCACAAAAATCAAGCCAAAACCTCTTTGAGTTTGAATACAATCTAACACCCACGTTTTGGCAGAAACACAACAACCCTAGGAACAATGTGAAGATTATCAGGAAAGTTTTTTTGTTTTGTTTTTTCCAGGAAGAGCTGGGATTTATATCCTGGCAGGAGATGTGTTTAACGTTCGGATCATTTGATTTGGCATATATTTGCATAACTCTACAGATTTAACTCAACCTGACCTGTTCTCAACTTCCCGTTGGGGCTCATTATGTAAAACAAAGCAGTTTCATATCTAAGTTTCAACTAAAATAAAACTGAAAGGCAGTTTTTTTTTTTTTTTAAATCTGCATGTCACTGTAACCTACTGAGGTTAAGGCTAGAAGAAACCCAAACAAGAAGATAAACTCACAATTTCTTGCAGGCTGTCATTCAAAGAGATGTTCAGAGACTGTATTTGCTCCTTGTACTGGTCGATTTGCTTCTGCAAAGTGGTCTGGTTCCTCCATCCCTGCCTCACCAGATCCTCAAGAGCTTTTCGGTCTTTGGTCCACACGACTTTTGCCCCTTCATGTCTCTCCCTGAGGTCTTGCATCTCCGTCCGACACTGACTGGCTCCTTTCATCTCGGGCGAGGTGGCCCATACCACAATAATGATAAGAGAGATGATGGACCACAGGGCCAGGCAGGCGATCACAATGTTACGTGTGGTCTGAGAAGATTTGGAGCTGGTCATCTTGAGACACGCAGGCTGGAGATGTCCGAGAAGAACAAGCTGGTGGGTGTAAGTCTGGCGAGAGACTGTCTTCTAAGTGGAATGAAACTTTTAAAGCCTGAGTTTCCCCTCCAAGCTGAGCTCAGGAAAGGGGAGTGGCTCTGCTCCTATGATGGGACCTGCCGTCCAGTTCCTCAGCCCTCCAAACACACGGATTGCTGCAACGTGACATCAGCTCTAGAGGTTATCCTCACCGTTAGTGGGAAAAACCAAAACTGTTTTTACTGAAAGACCGTGTTTCAGTTTCCATTCCTCAGTTTAGGGGACTGTCCTGGCAGGGGTCCCGGATCTTAGGAGAGCGTGCTATCTCTGCTAGGACTTACTCTGAGCGATTTTAACAGGAGCAATTGTTTCCTGGACTTTTGCCAAGTGTCCGTGCCCCTTTGAGTCACACAAACTCACAAATACAGCAGCTTTTAGGAGGACTGACTGTATGAAATCTTCTATTTATCTCTATATAGATGATATCCGTCACTCTTTGAATAGATAGACTGTCTGATATGTAAATATTAAAACTTCATAGACCTCACCCTCAAGCGTCCTCTGCTGGTTTAAGAGCAGCACTTCAGAGCTGGTTGGAGTTAGAACAGACCTTCGAAATTCTGCTGCTCAGTGTTTCCAGCGAGCCATGAGTCATCAGTTGGGGGGTGCTTACATAAATAGGGTGGCGGCTGTTTCCATGGGCCGTGGCCCCCTTGTATTGAATTCCTGCGTTTGAATTATGAACTCTTGCAAGATTCTATTGCATTGTGAAATAGATTTTGTCAGACTTGGGAAGATTAACAGCATCTGGCAGTTTTGCACAGTTCTGGGGTGGAAGATTATTCATTGTTGCATCCATCCATCCATCCATCCATTTTCCGAACTACTTCATTTAATTAAATAAAATGTACAATATACCAAAGGTAAAGTTTTAACCTTATAAAGTCTACTGCTTCATATTTGACACGAAAATTTGTAAGGCCTCTAAAGGATCAACACGATGAAATCTTTGCTGCAAGTAAAATTCTTAATAAGTGTAAAAATGTCCATACATATGTATTTTTGTTGTGAATTTTTTACTAAGTAAACATCAGAATAAATTTTATATTGCTAGTTACAAGATTAACACTAAAAAACGTAGACTTACTTGATTCTCCATACATAATTTTCAGACATATCATCAAAATGTGAGCTTCAAATATGATACAACAGGTTTTTGAGGAACGTTTATTTGTTCATCTTTCAATCATTATCGTACTGCATTGCACTGTTTTGCTTCCACAATAAAAACTAAGATCTTTGATCATGAAACTAATTTAAATAGCATCTAACTAAAACGTATTATTGGTAGATATAGAGCGACAACTAATATTTATGACACTTACAACTGATATATTCATTGATTTATATTTACAAGTTAACAAAAACCTTACTTTTTGGCCATACAAATATCAGCAACTGCACAAAATTGCATTCTTTCCTCTCAGTTTGGGTCTGAAATTACATATGAGATCCATATTTCTCCTATATAAAACAATAAAATAAATTAAAAAATGGTCTTTTTTTTTGTTTTTTTTTTACTATTTTTTTATATATCAGTACAGGGTTCATAAATGAAATGCTGGCAACACCCAGCCATCTTTCCACATTACTCTTGTTCTTTGTTTGCATTTAAAATTGGCATGTGTACATTGACAATGTCAAGAGCTACCCTCCGCTGTAACCCCAGCCAGCAAGAGCAGGCATTTTGCACCAGTGCTCTGACTCACTCACTAACCTAATGAATTTGAACTCCAGATCCCTAGATTCCATTTGTGTCTATTCTGGGCAGAAAACATCAGGTTCAGATTCCAGATTGAGAAACCCACAGTGAGTTTGTACACATGTTCTTATTTAATGTTCTGTTAATTATTAATAATGGAGAAGATGATAAATACAACAACTGGTGCATTCACAAGACATACAGAGAATGCATATAAAGGGAAAATGAGTTAGAAATTATGTTCTAAAACATAATTTTATCATAGTCAGTCATAAAAATATTAAAGGGGTCATATGATGCGATTTCAAGTTTTCCTTTCTCTTTGGAGTGTTACAAGCTATTCGTGAATAGATAAGATCCCTAAAGTTGCAAAGACATTAGTCTCAAACCCAAAGAGATATTCTTTATAAAAGTTAAGACCGGTCCACGCCCTCCTAAAACGCCTCGTTTAAACACGCCCCCACATATCTACGTCACTGTGTGGGAAGATTTGCATAACACCGCCCAAATGTTCACGCAAAGAAAGAAGGTATAACTTTGATTCTCGCTGTAGTATTGTTGCCGCCGCCATGTCGTG
>NW_015641018.1:2697484-2704365 GCF_001515625.1 Sinocyclocheilus rhinocerous
AAACTACTTTGATTCGGCCAATCACAACACACTGGATCGCTGGCCAATCAGAGCACACCTCGCTTTTTCAGACCGATGAGCTTTGTAAAAATCGACGCGTTTCAGAAAGGCGGGGCATAGAGGAGAAACAATAATGTACAGTATGTGGAAAATAATGTGTTTTTTGAACCTTAAACCGCATAAACACATTTCATTACACCAAATACACAAAATAATGTTATTTTTAGCAACATCATATGACCCCTTTAATAACTGGTACCATAAAACATGCCAGACTGTATAATGATATATGCGTAGCACTCATATATAATAGAAATGTCAAGAATTGACAGAAATGTTCTGTAGTGTGACATATAGCCTAGGCTACACATTATTATCTATCAACTAATATTTCTAATTCTCGTGTACTTTTAATGAGATCATATTTATTTTGAGACTACATGGAGCATCTGTACTTTTAAAAATGAATGTCACACCACAGGACTATTGAATCGCAATAAAGACGGATCTAGCATGTCGTTGATGTGACATGATCCAGGTTTAATTACGTTTTATGCAAACGACGACTGATGTGATAAATGGACAGTAACAAGGTCGACACACATGCTTTTTTTGTGGTCAGACTCTTGGAAAATCCAAACAAACCCTCAGCGAATAATGACAAATTATTGCAAAATGTAGTTAGCAATTGCATTCTCTGGTTGGACCTTTACATCCCCATCAACCCCAGAATGAAGCAATCGCTTTCTGGGTTATTAGATTTAGCACATGAATAGAGAGCGCTTGCGCAGAAGCTGTAATATCGACATATTACAATATCAACCTGCTCACGTGTGAAAAGTAAGAAAAGATTCTGGTATAAAAAATATGCCACCGTTCCTTTAGAAAAGCAAAATGTATGCTAACACTTTATTTTAAGGACTAATTCTAACTATTAACAAGCATGCATATTACTAGTATATTGGCTGTTTATATAAAGCACATATTAAAGGCTCATTCTGCATGACCATAATTAGATTCTCCATACGGAAACTTAACAACTACCTTACTAATTATTAATAGGCAGCAAATTAAGAGTTTATTGAGGCAAAAGTACTAGTTAGTAGGGCTGGGTATTGACACAAATTTCACAATTCAATTTGATTTCTGTTCACAAGCCTGAGATTCGATTCTGATTTTCATTCGATTCAATATCAATTATTTTGGATATATATCAGGTACAGTACATGACAAAAAAAAAAAATCTCTCAACTAATGCTGTAAAATATGCATGAGACTCAGATGGTACTAAAATTAACTGATTTGCATGCAAACACTTAAATTATATTACATTTTAAAATGAAAAACTTAGTTATAATAGTAACTTTACAATTACTTAAGTATTTTTCCACTCCAATTCGTTTTTTGAAATATAAACATTTAAATGGTGGCTGTCATAAAAACCTGACAGATTTATTCAAACATAAAGAGTATAGAGTAGAGTATAATGAATATGTTATATGGTGCATATATTTAGTGATTTTTCTAGCTGACTAATGATTTAATTGTCACCGAATATTTTTTTTTCTGAGATAAATGTGACCTTATGTGACCTACTGTTTAGGCTACAAGCTGTTATATTGACATCTTTCTGCAGTTGAAACACAGCTTGAGACAGGATACGGATTTCGGTAAGTTGTACCTTTTCTTTTAACATACATATTTGGATGGTTATTCATGTTTATTTCGTGCTGTAACTGGTATTAAAGCGGAGGTATTAAAGCACACTGCCGCTTCTCTTGAACTGAGGCGCTACAGCGATCTGTCACTCCACATTACTGTAAGATGCAAACTCGCAATTGCAAGAAAAAAGTCAGAATTGAGATAAAAAGTCACAATTGCCTATTTTTATTTTTATTCAGTGGCAGAAACGGCTTCCATGGTGTTTATCTTCACTTTTAAAATATGCATTATTATTATCTGCATGTATCATTTCCTGGGGTCATGACCCCATCATTTGCACCCTCCCTCCAGCAGTTTCGTTTCTCCTGAGAGACTCGTGTAACTGTAAGGACTGAACTCACCATCCTACAGGAAGCAGGTTTATACAGACAGCCAAACTTGAACAGCTCTCACCCAAGTTGACTTATATAGATAATAAAGCAATGGATCTTCACATAAGCTGCAACATAAAGCTGTTTTCACTTCTGTATCTGGCACTGCACTGTAAGTGTTTTAAACTCATATTTCTCCTCAACTATTTCAAGTTTGTTATTTGATGTTTAAATAATATTGCTGTTTTAAATTTCATATCTGTTTTTTTATATATTTTAATGATTTTTTTACTACTGATTTATTTTACTACTTTTAAGGATTATATACTCATGAGTTTATTTAAAATGTATATATAATTTAGTTTTTAAAGTTCTCATGACTTTCCAATTTTACCAAACACTAATAATTAGTGCTGTCAAACGATTAATCGCGATTAATCACATCCAAAATAAACGTTTTTGTTTACATAATATATGTATGTGTACTGTGTTTATTTATTATGTATATATAAATACACAAACATACAGTAAATATTTTGAAAATTATATATAATATATAATATTATATATAAATATATTTAATATGTAAACATAACATATTTTTCTTTGCATGTGTGTGATGTGTGTGATACACAATAAATATACACAGTACACACTCGTATATTATGTAAACAAAAATGTTTATTTTGGATGCGATTAATCGCGATTAATCGTTTGACTGCACTACTAATAATATTGAGAATATTCATGATCTGAATATATTTCTTCATTATTTACTCTACATAAACGTTTCACTGTACATTTAATTTCAGGCTTTTTATGGAAGACTTCACTGAACGTTTCTGTGCAGCAGGGGCAAAATGTCACACTGAGCTGCCCATTGATGATCAACAGCAGTAAAGGGGTTTTGAGCTGGTATAAACAGACTCCATGGCACGGGCCACAGCTGATCCTCTCCTACAATATCACCAACACTTCACGGGTGCGCCGCGGCACGGGACTGGACCACAGCAGATACGCCGTCTTAACCAGGGAAGGGTTAAACCCTCGTCACCTCTTACAAATCCTCACAACTTTACAAAATGACACTGGAACTTATTATTGCGGGTTTTCAGACAAAAACCAGACGCGCATGTTTGACAACTGAATGCAAATGCTGCATTATGTATTATGTTTTAGATATTTACTGATCTTAAATGCATCCTTGTGCAAATGAACTTTATTTATGGAAAACACTTTTCCATCAGTGTCTAGTTCATGAAAGCTATCTTCTTAATGTTCCAATATTTCTGACTTGCATTGCAAAACCTGCAAACTTTGCTCTAATTGGATTAGTTGGCTCCCAGGAGATCTGTGCAGAAGTGCTGGCAGTGTTGTGATAGAACGAGCATCTGTCTGTGCCAGTAAACCAACGGCTCTTTCCTGTTTTTAGGTCCCTCTTAACCGAATAACAGTCAAATATGTTTTTAACACACTGATAATTTATGGTGTATAACAGAAAAGAAAAACAATATTTTCTTTTCAGCATATCATGGAAAAATATTAATAAACACAACAGCAATTGTGTACTTGCATCTGATCTGCACTTCAGATAATCTATACATTCCAGTAAAAAAAAAGTTTATATTATATTATATTATATTATATTACAGAAGTCAAACTAACAAAGCACTGCATCTGTGGATAAAAAACCTATTAGACCTCGCACATGTAGCATAAACTATGAAATGTAAATGATTCATTGTGATTTTGAAAAGTGAAAGATATGATTGTATAAAATAGCATAAAATAACACGGTGCCCGCCCCAGCGTGGTTATTATTGTTGACTAACTAAAACCATAAAAAAGGGGGGGGAAAACAAACATTTTCAATACTTTAAATAAAATAAACAATAGCTGAAATAAAATAACATATTAAACCATTCTCAATTTTTATATACTGTAGTTTAACTGTACTAAAATAGAAAAAAAATGGAAATAAAATGTATAAAAACTATGTAGACAAAAATAAAATAATGGAAATAATAAAAACTACAAAACACATAAATGATAACTGAAATAAAATAAAATATGAAAAACATTCTCAATTTTATATAGTTTAACTTGTAATGTACTAAAATAAAAAAATGAAATAAAAATGAATAAAAACTATGTAGACAAAAATAAAATAATGTAAATAATAAAAATTACAAAACACATAAACGATAACTGAAATAAAATAAAATATGAAAAACATTCTCAATTTTTATGTAGTTTAACTTGTAATGTACTAAAATAAAAAAAATTTAAATAAAAATTAATAAAAACTATGTAGACAAATATAAAATAATATAAATAATAAAAACTACAAAACACAAACGGTAACTGAAATAAAATAAAATATGAAAAACATTCTCAATTTTTATGTAGTTTAACTTGTAATGTGCTAAAATAAAAAAATTGAAATAAAAAGGAATAAAAACTATGTAGACAAAAATAAAATAAATCTTTAACTAAAATTGAAAAGAAATTGGAACGTATAAAATAAAATTGATTAATTAAATAATAAATTAAATTATTAGCTATCAGTGATAGTAAAATGAAACTGCTGCAGACACCACTGATTGTAAAATACTATTTAAAAAAATATTTGTAATTTTATAACATATATTAAAATACAATTTTCAAGATTTCATTGTAATAAAATATTTCTATTAATGTTAAAAACATGAATTTCCTAAAACCTGATTCATTGACCCTGTGAAGGAATCAACAGTGTAATGGTTGATTGCTTTTAAATGGACCATCTGCACACAGCTTATGAGCACATGGGACGTTCTTCCCTCAGCCGTCAACCTCTGTGTCAACTTCATAAGAGTCAACACTGAATCAAATCAAGCTTCACTGGCTCTAGAGGGAAATTATACCTCAGACAGCATTCGCTCACACACACAATACATATAAAGAAATTCAATGAAACAGAAAAGAAATGAACAAGAATAGAAAGGCAACTAGTGTGATTATCATTATTATCTCACTTCTTCTGCTGCGGTAAGACTTTAAAGCCAAAATCGAATAAATCAATTACTGTCTTGATCATATAGCTCATTGGAGATTTCTATTACAGCATTGCTTCAGGTGAGAAGGACACAATGAACCAGATGTTTAGCAGAGGACTTCGACTTATTGTGGAAGGTAAGAGATGCTTTCAGGAAGTTCAGAAATGTGGTTTTGCTCAGTTTATACTCATCATTAACATGTTTTTCAGTTCCTCACATCCGTATTGAACGCCAGGTGACTCCGAAAGTGCATGTTCTTCTCCCTGCTGGAGGTCAGAAGCAGCGATCAGAGAGAGTGACGCTGGCGTGTGTCATCACCGGCTTACAGTCTAAAGCGCTGAGGATCACATGGAAGGTAAACGGAGCCACAGGTCTGAAAAAACACGCCAGCTCTCCACAAGTGCACCGAGAGCCTGGAGGCACATTCTGGGCTGTGGGACTGTACTCGGTTCTGGCTCATAAATGGAGTGCTGAGAATATGTACAGGTGTGAGGTGACATACAAAGCGGCGTTTCACTATGATAAGGCAGAGTCGTCTCTCTGCAGTCCTCCTGAGGGACTGTAACTGTGTCCTGGGTTAGAGATTCTCTAAATTGCATGAGATCCATCTGCTGACCACTGAGCTGGAGCTCATATTTCACTTAAAAATCTAAAGAGGGGAAAAAAGGACAGCATATTTTCTAAAGTAACTTTGTTTCTAAAGTCTAAAGAATTCTACATTTTTCACATTATTTTGATGATGTTTGCCTCCCAAATTGTCATTATAGCTGATGCATTTGGACATTTAATACAATAGTTTTTAGGTGAATCATCATAAATTGAGGGCAGCAAAATAAAATACTAATGATATATATGTATATATGTATATATATATATATATATATATATATATATATATATATAAACATGTAATGAAGTATATAAAAACAAAACAGGCTTCATTTTCTTTAAACATATTATTATTATTATTATTATCTTAAATTTGCGATGAAAACTGACTGTATATACTGTTTTGTTTTGTTTTATTTTGTTTCTATGGTTAGCTAGCCAAATTATTCTGCTTTAATGCGAAGCAAACAAGATATGACTGTTTCAATTACAAATTTAAATGGGAAAAAAAGTGTAATAAAAAATCTGTAAACTGTTTTTAAAAGAATTCTGAATATTTGTATTGTCTCATTATTTTCACAATATTTTCTCATTAGAGCAGATGCATTTGGACGTTTTCCTTGTGTAGTTCTCATTATTCTAAATGATGATTCTAATTAGACTCTGATTACTCGAATACAGTGGTTTTTATTCGAATCCTCATAATCTGAAGCTAGCAAAACAAAATACTGCAATGGTATTTAAACATATAATGGTTCCTGTAAGCAAATTATTATTATTATTATTATTTCCTTCAATTTGTCCTAAAAACTACATATACGTTTATATACTTTTGGTTTTGTTTTGTTTTGCAACTCTTCCTTGTTTAGCTAGCCAAGCAAAAAAAAGGTTATTGTACAGTGCAATGTTCCTACACAATGATATTAAAGAAATCTGTATAATAGCTATATTACATATTTAATATGCTATATATTTACACATCCAACAATGGCTCATATATATAATAACTTTATTATATATATGCGTAAAGTGTGTGTGTATGTATATATGTGTGTGTGTGTGTGTGTGTGTGTGTACCTGGTATTTATCACGTTATGGGGACCAAATGTCCCCACAAGGATAGTAATACTAGTGAATTTTGACCTTGTGGGGACATTTTTGAGGTCCCCATGAGGAAACAAGCTTATAAATCATACATACA
>NW_015641018.1:2704715-2705196 GCF_001515625.1 Sinocyclocheilus rhinocerous
TGTGTGTGTGTGTGTGCACTTGTACAGCTATCTTTGTGAGGGCCAGTTTGGGGTTTAGAATAGATTATTGGAGTGAGGACAATCGTGTAAAGTGAGGACATTTTGGCCGGTCCTCACTTTCTGAGAGCCCTTTAAAGGCCTGTTTGAGGGTCAAGACTTGGTTTTAGGGATCAGGTTATAATTGGGTAAAGGGTAGGTTTAGGTTAAGGGTTTGGGTGAGGCACTTAGTTCTGATGGGTAGGTTTAGAGTAAGGAGCTATAGAGACTGCATTGTGTCAATGTATTTCCTCACAAAGATAGCTATACAGAGTTGTTTGTGTGTGTGTGTGTGTGTGTGTGTGTGCCCGCTCAACACTATTTTTAGAAACCTATTTGATGTGGCTACGGCAGCTTTCAATATTTTCAATATTTTGCAAAAAAATGCCACAAAAGTATCAAATGTTCATTGTTCAGTCCTACCATCCAACAATGCCAACAATGG
>NW_015641018.1:2709077-2731795 GCF_001515625.1 Sinocyclocheilus rhinocerous
TGTGTGTGTGTGTGTGCACTTGTACAGCTATCTTTGTGAGGGCCAGTTTGGGGTTTAGAATAGATTATTGGAGTGAGGACAATCGTGTAAAGTGAGGACATTTTGGCCGGTCCTCACTTTCTGAGAGCCCTTTAAAGGCCTGTTTGAGGGTCAAGACTTGGTTTTAGGGATCAGGTTATAATTGGGTAAAGGGTAGGTTTAGGTTAAGGGTTTGGGTGAGGCACTTAGTTCTGATGGGTAGGTTTAGAGTAAGGAGCTATAGAGACTGCATTGTGTCAATGTATTTCCTCACAAAGATAGCTATACAGAGTTGTTTGTGTGTGTGTGTGTGTGTGTGTGTGTGTGTGTGTGACCGCTCAACACTATTTTTAGAAACCTATTTGATGTGGCTACGGCAGCTTTCAATATTTAAAAAAGGATGCAAAAAAATGCCACAAAAGTATCAAATGTTCATTGTTCAGTCCTACCATCCAACAATGGCTCATTTGCAGACATCAGTGTGAAGTTGGTGTGCAGTTACTACAACTGATGAATCACAAGAGGGCGCTAGAGGTTTAATATAAGACCTGTTTACTGAAACCCTCAATAAAAGGTCATGAGAAGGGCAGTTCAGAGACACAGACGCTTCTTGCTTTCAGAAACAGTTGGCGTGCCACTTGTTCCTTTCTCTTCTTTTCAAAAATTCTTCAAGTCTAACTCAAATTTTATTAGGATAATATAATAAACATGCCTACCCTTACCAAAAAGTAGTATACTTCAAGTTTATTTTATTAAGTATACTTAAGTATATTTTTTTAAGTATACTTTATGTAGCAAGTATACAAACATCAGTGTACTAGTAGTATACTTGTAAGTGTACTATTTCAATACTCCTTGGGACTAAATTGGCACACTTTCTAGTATATAAAAGTATACTTTTAAGTATACTTTAAGTATAACAGTGGTAAACTTTAAGTACACAACTAGTTTACAACAATATTTTAGCTTGTACTGCAACTATACTAAAAGTGAACATATGAATACTGATAGTTTTCTAATTAAATACTTGTAGTAGCATTTTTAGTACACTTTGAAGTATAGTCTTAGTAAACTACTAGTTTAGTAGTTTTATACTGCAAGTATACTCGTAAGTTTTCTTTAAGTGAACTTTACATCATACTTTAAGTATACTACTATGTCCCTATTTAGGTATTAATTTGTATATATTTATATATATAAATATCTGGACATACAAAACACCAAAAGAAAGAACAGGGTATCTGCTTGTAAACAAAAACATTTTATTCTAGCTTCATGCATTCTTTTTTTAAACACTTGAATGTGGGTAAGTTTCATAAATAATAAAAAAAAAAAGAAATAAACAACATTGTATCTTTCTGAGAAGTACATAAAGCCCATTTCTGGGAAGTACACAAAAAGTAGACTAAAAGTATACTTTACTATTTTTTTAGTTTAAAAGAAGTATACTAATAGCACACTTGAATAAACTTCTTTTTCGTAAGGGTAATCAGTTTCTCCTTTGACTCCAATGGCAAAAATGTTCCTAACGTGAGCTGGAAAACACAAAAACTGATTTCCGAGATTTATTCTTTCAAATGGGTTTGTAATCAATTGTCCGATTACATTTTTTTAAAAATGGGAAACAACATCATCAAAATAATGTGAACAAGTCAGTAACTTATGCTTTCCTAGAAAACCATGAGTCATAAGTCCAGCCCTTGTTGATAAATAACAAAGATATTGATGAAAGCTGTAAAATAAACTTGCGTGTTCAGGGGTGTATTCCAGAAAGTGGGTTTTGTTAGAACCTCAGAGTATGTTAACCCCAGAAAATGGAAACTGTGTTTTCGGTTCCAATAAAAGACTAAACTAAACCTCTTGGTAAGTTACCATAGTAACTTACTCTGTGAACCTACACTCTTAAAAATAAAGGTGCTTCATGATGCCATAGAATAACCTTTTTGTCTAAATGGTTCCATAAAGAACCTTTAACATCGGAAGAACCTTTCTGTTTCACAAAAGGTTCTTTGTGGCGAAAGAAGGTTCTTAAGATTACAAAAAGGTAAGAAAGAGGTGGTTCTTTAAAGAACCTTTGACTGAATGGTTCTTTGTGGAACCAAAAATGGTTCTTCTATGGCATCACATGAAGAACCTTTTGAAGCACCTTTATTTTTAAGAGTGTAACCTGTTCGGGAGCAGGTTTTCTTCGGTAAACCCAGAGTTTCTTTCTGTCTCCTCCACCTTTTTAAAGCGTGAGCAATGTTTAAATCCCTCATTCATTCATTCATTCATGCTGCAAAAATGCTTTTGGAAGGGTAGTGCAAGATATCTATGCCGTAATCACCACCACAGCTGTTAAATAAACACAAATTATTCACAATTTATTTGGTCATCTTTATGTTCTACAAATACTAAAGCAACAAATTATTCTTTTCCCTGTTGGATTTTAATATAGGTATTGTGGCAATCTCCTTGCCTGTGGTATACCATGAAAATGAATAGCCTATTAGTTCAATAACCTACCGTTCTGCCAGTTTTCACTTATGATATTATAACAGTGATAAGAATTAAACTTGTATTGACTCTGAAGTATGCAGACGTCTTTTTTCGGGTGCTGTTGCCATGGTGAATCGTAATATTGGAGCTCCATGGATCATGGCTTTTCATATTCGTGGTACACGTGCTAAACTCAAAGTCAACCTACTCAGAGTTGATTGAACTAACTCAATTCAGCTGTTCTGAAACAAACTCAGAGTTTCCCATCTCAGAGTAAGTCAACTCAGAGTTCAAGTTTTAACTCAGAGTTGGTTGAATCTCCTTATTGATACGGGCCCCTGATGTTCATTCATGTTTATTTCGTGCTGTGACCAGTGGTAAAGATGAAGAGATAATCGGTTCATGAGCAGAGATCTGTCACGACACATTAAAGAGCACCAAAACGGTATTTATTCTCTGAATTTTGTAATAAAATTGGCTGCAATTTTAAAGCTGAGGCTTTGTTTCATATCAGAAGTGACAAAACACAAAACTTATTGCGATTTATTAAATGGAAAGCACTAAAAAAAAAAATTAAATACGCCAATTGTCACGCGTCAACCGAAAACAGCATTGATCAAGAATCGATATCGGTTTATAAAAATAAGGACTAATTAATATCTAGCGATCAAGATTTCAACCCAGCCTTAAAAACACGTTTTATCTGCATCACTTTTATAAATGAATGCATCAATGGGAACATCTAATATATACTATAGAGTTGATAGGAATGAATTGGCGTCTGATGCTCAGATCCTAGGCAGGCTGATCAGGGAAAGTAGTCCAGCAGTTCTGAGTATGCAGCTATAGACAGTTCTGCTGACTACACTGAAGTGTGACACGGCACACTTTAGGCCAGCTCGTGCGCACATGCAGACCTGTGTACCAGCACTCCATGTGAAGCATAAAGAATGTCTATTAAAAGTTGCAAACATTGATGTTTTTTTTTACTTTGAGCATGCAATTAAATGTGAATTAATCTCTACCTAACATTTCCGGTTCTGGTGTGCTTTTAATTGTCTACTTGGGGAAAACCTACTGTACAAACTAGAACAGGGTTGAAATATTTGCATGGCCAGAGGAACAATAGCTTTTGGTACTTGTTTACAGCCTATATGACTAATCTAGAGAACATCAGTGGCGTAGCGATTCAGAAATGCTGTAAGATGAGTGGAGGTCCTGTTCAACAGGTTCCTCTCTCTGTTTTGAGGGACAGGCCTCAACATGCCTCAGAGATGAAGCTTGGTTAACCTACAGAATAAATCTGACCAACACAACAAATCACTCCTTAATTCACAGTCAACAAGTCAAACATAAACATCAGTCACTGAAATGACATAAAAATGTCCATCCGGCAATACACAGCAAAAATGCCTGATATTTTTTTATATAAATCACTACGTGTGTGTGTGTGTGTGTGTGTCTCTTATGCTCACCAAGGCTGCATTTATTTGAACAAAATACAGTAAAAACAATAATATTATGAAATATTATTTTAATTTAAAATAACTTTTTTCTTGTGCTATTTTAATATATTATTTATTCCTGTGATGGTAAAGCTGAGTTTTCCGCATCATTACTCCAGTCTTTAGTGCTGAAGAAACATTTCTTATAACTATCAGTGCTGAAAACAGTGCCCGACTGTTTTTTGTTGTTGTTGTTTTCAGGATTTTTTGATGAATATAAATCTTTGTAACATTATAAATGTCTGTACTGTCACTCTTGATCATTTTATTGCATCATTGCTTAATAAAAGTATTAATTTCTTTAAAACAGTGTAAAATGTAAAACCCTATTATTAAACAATAAAATAATATTTAATTAAATAATTAAATAATAATGAAAAACATATGCTTAGAGAGTTTGTGTGTGTGTGCGTGAGTAAATATGCAGATATTATGAATGCATACCGGAGCTTTCAATATTTAAAAATGATGAAAAAATGCCACATAGTGTAGCCCAAACATATTGTGCATTATATTCCAAATCTTCTGAATCCATGTGATATCTTAAATATATTAATATTTTTTTAAATATAAACTGAAAGGTAATTCCCTTCAGGAATAGGATTTTTTTTTTTTTTTTGCACCTTAAAGGGATAGTTCACCCAAAAATGAAAATTCTGTCATTAATTACTCACCCTCATGTCGTTCCAAACCCATAAGACCTTCGTTCATCTTCGGAACACAAATTAAGATATTTCTGATTAAGTTCGAGAGCTCTCTGACCCTCTCATAGACGGCGAGGATCCTAACACAATCAAGGTCCAGAAACGTAGTAAAGACATTGTTAAAATAATCCATGTGACATCAGTGGTTCAACCGTAATTTTACGAAGCTACGAGAACACTTTTTGTGCGCAAAGAAAACAAAAAAGATGACTTTATTCAACAATTCATCTCCTCTGCGTCACCCTTTAGCACCATTTTGGAGAGTATCACATACGTAAACAACGTATGCTGTTCTGTGTCAGCAGCACCGTACGCGGATACGCTGTTTACGTTGTTTACTCTTTGATCTGAACGTAAACAATGTATCCGCGTACATACGTTGTTTTACAAAAAGTATTCTCGTAGCTTTGTAAAATTACGGTTGAACCACTGATGTCACATGGATTATTTTAACGATGTCCATTCTACGTTTCTGAACCTTGATCGTGTAAGGATCCTTGCTGTCTATGGGAGGGTCAGAGAGCTCTCGGAATGCATCAAAAATATCTTAGTTTGTGTTCCAAAGATGACCGAAGGTCTTACGGGTTTGGAATTAATTAATGACAGAATTTTCATTTTTGGGTGAACTATCTCTTTAACACATTAGTCTCAATAATGCACAAAATTCCCAATACTTGAATGTCATTTAAAGCATCCTTTAGGTTTGTAAATCGAGTTTTCTTCAAAAAAAAAGAAAAGACAGCAGCACTACATCAGATCAAATCAGTCCCCTGTATGAACTCATCTCAGTGTCTGACAGCATGTGTGTGACACAGACAAACAGATGGACTCTGAGCGTCAGCCGGCACACACTCACCCCCCCCCACTCTCTCTCTTTAGCCCTTAAGAGAGAATGGTGAGTAATGCTGGCGGCTTTCCAGGCCGCTATTTACATGTCTGCACTGTGGAAGAGAAACCGGTCTGAACCAGTGCATACCGACTCGCAGGGCCTTTCCAGAAGTCCGTTCACTCACACTCTTTCTCTCTCTCTCTCTCTCTCTCTCTCTCTCTCTGTCATTGATTCAGATGTAGGAGTGCATGAATTTCCCTCAAGTTCTCTGGTGACATTCTGTCTCCTGGAAGGGTCTATGGGACAGATTCCTGGGAAGTGTAAGAGGATCCCCACGTAATCCCAGCTGACCGAGGGGTTGTGGAGTCCAGGTGTCTTTTCAGTTGTGTAATATATAACATGTCATGCAGCTCTTGATCAGCACAGGCATGTCTCAAACATTTCTGAGGTTGCATGACTCAGTCACATCCATGTCAGGAAAGGAAGAAAAAGTCAGGACTATCATTTTTGCTATTTTAGTGTCCCCAACTATACGCTGCTGATATGCGACAGAATTAGAATACACTTTTACTGAATGTGCTGCATGTGCAGGACACCATGTCCGATTTGTGAATGAATCGCTTTTTTGAATCGGTTCCTTTCAGTGAGTCGGCCTGATAGATTTACAAGAGTAACTGCTTTAGTTTTGGTTTATGAATGGATGCTTTGTACAACCTGGATGTTTTATTTATAATACTGTATATTGTTATACAGGCTATTATATTTACATAACAACTGTAAAAAATGATTTCAACTGAACATCAAGACAGATTCATTCACAAACCTGTTTATAACGTTTTCCAAACAAGTGCTGTATTTTTTGGAAGAACTTGGTCTGACCATTTCTTCTTATGAACATGAAAAATTAATATGAATATTTTCCCCAAACAGTTTTATGTTAGTATTACTGAGATATTATTACTAATATTTTTAATATGTTTTATTAATATTTTTAATTTGTTTTTATTTCTATTTTCTTTTTTATTTTAATTTATAGTCATTTTGTTTTGTTTTTTAATTTTCTTTTCTAAAAGTTTTTATTAATTTGTATTTAAGTTTTAGTAGTAGTGTGTGTAATTTTTATAATATAATAATCATTTTAAAATAATAATGAAAAATGCCTTGCTGAGGCTAAAAGTTTTTATTAATTTGTATTTAAGTTTTAGTTGTGTGTGTGTGTGTGTGTGTGTGTGTGTGTGTGTGTGTGTGAGAGATTTTTATAATATAATAATCATTTTAAAATAATAATGTAAAATGCCTTGCTGAGACTTCTGGGAACATTAACTCTCTAAAATAATTCAGACATCACATACGGACCGCATCTCCACTGGGAGTCAGCCAGACCACATGAATCTACCTCAAATAAGGGTTTAACAAGCAAATATATGTTTCATAATAATGAGAATAAAATCAGGCATCCTTCACGTGTAGTGTATTTCCATAAGCAGCCCTTTAATATCCCTCATTTAAGCAAGAGGGCTGCTTTATACAGATTGCCTGTTATTTCGAGTTGTGGTGGGGGGAGGGTCACGACCTCTGACCTCCGTCAGTAAGTCATCAAAAGCACATCCAGGTGCAGAGGTCGTTTCCAACCCACTGCTCCTAAAGGTGCCATTCATCTGGGCTTCTTCTGTACTTCAAAGTAATTTACAGCCCATGGCCAGTTGTCTGAGCTGCCTTTTCATCAGGTTAAAAAAAGAGGAAAAATGTGTTTTTGGTTAATTTAAAGAAATGAGAGTTTGACCAGCTGTTTTCCATTACACGTTTTTGGCTGTAATTAAGTTTTTTCCAAAATATTATAATATTTCTGGACATTTTGTTTTTCTCTCTTCCATTAAAAAAATCAAAAAAATACGGTTTCATTCTTTCTACTTCAAGATTTCACATTTTCGCTTTCTTTTTATTTATTTATTTGTTCTTTTAATTGTGGCATTTAAAAATGACTCAATGCAAGGCAGAGTTTGACCAGCTGTTTTCCATTAAATGTTTTTTGGCTGTAAAAAATGTTTTTCCTAAATCTTGTTATATTTTAGGACATTTTGTTTTTCTCTCTTACATTAAAAAAGGAAAACATTTATTTGAATTGCAGTGTTAAAAAATATATTTTTAAAGTTGTAAATAAAACTAATTATTGGAGTATGTCTGACAAGAAAATACTGTTTCAGTTTTTCTACTTCAAAATTTCACTTTTTTTTTTTTAATTGTGAATTTAAAAAAAAAATACATTGAATGCAAGGAAGAGTTTGATCAGCTATTTTTTCATTACATGTTTGTGGCTGCAATTCATTGTTTCCTAATCTTGTTATATTTCTGGTCATTTTATTTTCCTCTCTTGCCTTAAAACAATATAGGAATTTGATACAAAAAAAAATCATTTTTGTATGTTACTTGCTGTTTGTTTGTTTGTTTCTTTCTTTCTTTCTTATTTATTTATTTATTTTGTAATTCATTGTGAAATTTACAAGCAATTTCTGAGTGAAATGGTTTCTATTTTATTATATTTTATATTAAATTAAAAAAAAATATATATATATATATTTTTTTTTTTGTAAACATCTCAATTGGGTGTAACCCTTATATATAAAGCTTTATGCATGTTTTTGTCAGGTTCTCATGTCATCATACAGGTATGTATTATGTTGGTATTACATAAGGCTATTTTTGGCTTTTCCATGTCAATCTTTGACAGAGTAAATTAAGTATAATTACAGTACACTGTTGTTACTCGCACCTTAAAGATATATTATGAATTTCTAAATCTGACGTGACATCCATAATGGAAAGCAAGCACTCAGGGACCCAAACTGAGCACAATATGGACCAGGCCAAGTTGTTCCCTTCCAAGACTGTTCCACGAAAGGACAAACAAGGTGTGAGCTGAGCTGCCGTCTCCATCTCAGCCGCGAGCCCCTCACCCTGGACCGCAGCCAAGCAAATGCGGAGCGAACCAGAGTAAGCCAGTACGACAGAGATCCCTGTAACCTCGCACCCGAACCCCTCTGACTGCTCCGGACTCACACACACATGCTGGCACTTCCTGCCCCACTCTGTCAGTCTCATTCTCACTCTTTTTCCCTTATGCCACATATATATATGTTTTTCTCACTGTTTCCTGCTGCTTCTAAGTTGTAAGATACTCATAATTAGGGATGCACCGATACCACTTTTTCCAGTACTCGCCCGATACCGATACTTTTATTTTTGGTACTTGCCGATACCGAGTACCGATACCAATATTTTTATTGCATTTGTACATTTTTTAAATATTGGGTACAGAAACCAAAAGAGTATGTATAATGTTAGTTGGTTAACTTCATTTATCAAATAGATACAGTCAAACCAAAATATATTCAGACACCTTCAACATTTCTCACATTATCACAGTTTACTCGCTATAGTTTAGAAAATGGTAATAAAATATAACAAGAACTCAGAGTTATGTGAGAAAGATATATTCACTCGACAAGCTCGCGCATCTGCGCCGCCGCGCGCTCAATCCACTCAGCGTGCTTTGTTAATCAGCTCGCGCACATCAGCTATACAGGCGTTAATACTGAATGTTTAACATCATATTCATTGCATACATATACTTCGTAGCAGACATCCTTAACTCCTTTCCGCTGTCTGTTGTTCTGTTGTTGGTGTTTCTTTGTCTGAATATGGCACTTATCACATGCTGTGGTATCGGCGTTTGGTATCGGGGCATTTTAACGAGTACGAGTACGAGTACAGGAGACCAGAATCGGGCCCGATACCGATACCAGTATCGGTATCGGTGCATCCCTACTCATAATGTAAGTTACTCTTACTCAGCTGGAATTCGATGTCACACCTGCTTTCAATCAGGTTCCGTGCTAGAGTAACTAGGATGTTTTCCTGGAAAAGAATAGTGAGCGAGCAACACATTTCAGGGTAAAGACGCATTTTAAAAGCTAGTTTTGAACTAGCTGTGGTAATTCCAAACACATTTGAGAGAACAAAACCACTGGCATGAACTGTCACAGACAGACGAGGCTGACATGTGCCAGGACGTTAGCTGCGATTCGGGAATACACTGGTTATCTTGTTTACTTAAAATCCAGAACAAACATATTTTAAATGTGTTTTCCAAGCTTCTATTCTGGTAAGTGACTTTTCCCCACACCCCCTGCTTACACCAGGACAGCCTCTGCTAGAGCTAATAGCTCCAAAAATAGTGTCATCCACAGACATCAGATGTATGTAGTGACCTCGGCGTAGCTTTGTTCCCGTCTCACCTTTAACCCAGTCAGAAGTTTATCGCTGCTAGGCTCAACAAACACCACATTTCAACAGTTGATGGGTTTTGTTGGATCCGTGTGTCAACCTTGTTGGCATTGTGAACCAGTTTTTAAAGGACAAACATAATACTAATGTTCCAATGTCACTCTTCACTTTTCAATATGGCTTAGTGGCATAATGAATGGAAATGAGGCTATGAGGAACAGAAGAACAGCGTGTTCAATTGCCATTTGCAAAACATCCGGAAGCATTCGTATTCAGTTTGAGCTGGTGATTTCATGCAAGTGACAGCGATCATTGGCTATGTGCTAAAGTTTATGCGAATGCACAGCAGCACTATATAGCAACTATAGGTCAGACAGTAGCTATGTTTCCATACACGTATTTTTATGTGCATTTTTGGATATTGCATAAATAAATGCTGAAAGAGTGCTGAAAGGGTGAACTCTGAAACTCTGTTAACTCTATTTTAAAGAACTTTGTGATTTAAAGTAGTACACATAGCTTTAGTTCATACTGCACTATTAGTACGAGTAGGGAAAAAATAAATAAATATATAAATAAAAACAAGTCTTTGTTTCCACAACTTAATTCATTCCCTTGTTTAAATAAATGTATTATTTAAATCATAGCCACATTGTACTAATCTGTTCCTTTGTTTTTGTTAAATAGTGATCTTGATTGAACTAAAACAAGGCAATGGATTAATAAAACGTGGCCATAAATTATGAGTTGTGGCAATGAATTCTTAATTTGTGGCCACAATATCTATTTTATCTTCTACATACCATGTGTGGGTCTCTTTAATTTTTGTCTTGCTTTTCCATAACATTTTCTCAACATTCTTGAAACAAAATAAATGTACTTGAGAATCAATATTGTGCAAGAGAATATATCTTTCAGAGAATATATCTTGAATTTTGTTAATTGGGATGATTTTTGCTGTTCATTTGAACGTTTTATTCATCAAAGTATGCTGAAAAAATATTAAATATCAAACAGCACAACGGTTTCCAACACTGATGATAATAAATCAGCATATTAGAATGATTTCTGAAGGATCATGTGAAAATAAAGACTGGAGTAATGGGTAATGGCTAATGAAAATTCAGCCTTTCATCACAGAAATAAATTATATTTTAAAGTATATTCAAATAGAAAAGCCTTATTATAAATAGAAATAATATTTCACAATATTAGTGTTTTTTCTGTATTTTTGATCAAATAAATGCAGCCTTGATGAGCGCATGAGACTAATTTAAAAACACACACACACTCATATATATATATATATATGCTTTTAAAGAAGTCTCTACATATCAAGCTTGCAAACACTTGATTTTATCAGTTTTTTATAATATTTGGTTTAAGTTTAGGCTTTGTGATACAGAGTAAGGCTTGATTTTCTCAAGCTGTGTCCTTGAAAACTCGAAGACACGTCTATTTTTTTTTTTTAACAGATCATAAACAATGACTTCTTTATGCATTCCACTGTGGAACGGATGTGGAGGCACCAAATCAATGTAACACCGTAGAGCACCAGTTTATGGATCTATTCCTAGTAATCAGATATCATCCGAGAGGAGTCACCCTCGAATCCAGCAATCTTGGGATTTTGAAGCGGATGATAAAATCTTTATTATGATATGTGGTCTGGATAAATCAGCTACATCATATGCATGTTATTTCACACGTTATTTTTGTGTATATTTCTGCATGTCTTTTCCTTGATCGTGCAAAACAAGCTTCATTCTTTCTCTCCTCCCCCAAAGAGATTTATACATTGTGTTCTGAGCAAACAATTCAGTGCAGTTCACTGTTCTCAGCCGAGTCTCTCGGTTTCCTCCTCGGAAACAGTTTCAGGGGACTTGACCAATCATTTACAAACAGGAAAGGCAGACTGATAGTGAACACTTCCCCCGCACTCATGCATTTTTGGTTTCTTACCCAATCCTCTAAGAGTGAAGCAAACAAAAAGGGCAAAAAGAATAAACAGATCACATCAAGCATTACCAACAATTATGACTTATCAATCAAATCTTTACTGTAATAAAGCAACACAATTCATCAGTTAAACCTGTGGCTGGTTGCAGAAACTGCTGAGACTAGTCTTAAAAGTTAGTTATCTAATTTTTTTCTGCAACTCTGTTCATAACTTTTTTAACTCAGTCACATTAAAAATCATAGATTGCTCTAATTTGAATCTGAAAAGTAAGACTGATTACCACTTGGTTAAACTAGTTTTTAAGATAGTCTTAATATGGTGACTGTGTTGTGTATGTGTCTTTTCTGTTCTGCCAGCATCATTGCAAAAACAATGGACCTTTTTCACAATTCTGGTCGTCATAGTTGGGCTAACTTGAGGAGCAGTGAATGGGAGACTACCACAAATATGTTTTTTGCATTCCCATTTGCTCAAATAGCGAAATAGTGTTTTCATGACTTTCATAAAAAGGAAAAAAAACTTGAAAAAGGCTGATAACGGCAGTCAGAAGAGAGAACGATGTCAAATTTACCATCCCTCTCATAGACTCTGCATTAGAGAAACCCTCACATTAGTGCTAACTAGTTTTTTTGTAATTTGATGCAAAGGTGATATAATACAAAGTATAGTGTTATAAATGTACATACATTTTAAAAAAATCAAAATATAAAAAACGTTCGAGGATTTATGATGCTGATGACCATTAAATGCATCATCACAGTCTTGTGAAAATGGTCCATGATTGTTTCCAAACAACTTTCCCAAACACTCCCCCATGCACTGGCCAAACAAACAATTAGCCCCGCCCCAAACTCACGCCATTGGTTTAGCCACTGTTGCTATGTCCGCCTGGTCGGAATTCTCAGACAAAGTGCAGTGTTTTGTCTGTGCTTTTCTCTGCATATTAACACTTCAAAAACAAACCAAAAAAATTCTTAATGGAATATAATTTCATTCATGCTACCCACATTTATAATATTTAGAGCATACTTTTTGAATTTACAATGGAAGTCAAAGGTCACCAAAAGTGTTTGGTTACTAGCATTCTTTAAAATATTCTCTTTTAAGACTTGTTGTCAGAGAATGCATATTCAATGCAATTATATTTTTTTGTACAGCACTGGACTTTTTTTAAACCTTGTAAATTGCAATTGTTGCTTTTCTCAAGTACTTGTCTTATTTTAAAGACTTGTAGGCTTTTGCAGTGGGAAGACTGAATGGTGAAAAGTTTACAAAGGACCTACATTCAAAGAGGGTTGTCCAAATGGACAAAGTGGGGGAAGTAACCTGGTGAATCAGTAAATCATGTATGCATGTTGTTCTTTTATAACAATGCATTTTGTCTTTGCACAGAAAAAAAAATAATGTAAATTATATTTTGGGAAAAAAACAAAACCAAGTTCACATCATGTTCCACTGAGACAGTGTGTGGTACCTGTCAGCAGATGTAGCCTGTCAACCACATGCTTGCTTTTTAAATGTTTGTGGTTTCATTTAAAGGCCCAGTGATGTCACTCCTGTTGAATTTTAGATTTGTTTGCAATAGAAGGGAAATTCGTGCCTTCATCTGATTGGCTAAATGCTGTTTTGTTCTCTGCAGAAACATGCCTGGAGACAGGAGAGCCAATCAGACAGAGCGAGGGAGGGGGCGCTGCACCATATGTTAAACCAAGCTGGTTTCCTGAAGAACCACACAGCACTAGTCCGGATGTCTCATGTCACACAGTACTCTCTGTGTGCTAGGCCAGCTGTGCCCTTTCCTGCCCTCTTGGCTTCTCCCCTTGTTTTGCGTTAAAGGTGACCCATAATTCCCATGAGTTTGGCCCTGCTTGGGTTATTCCTCCAGAAGTCGTCAGCTGTGAGAATACACTTGCCCACAGCAGAACGACCTCACGAGCCTCTACTGCTGTTAGTCAGCCAAATGTTAAGTCAATGCACACCAGCGCACAAACAAGCAATAGCATGGCTGCAACACTTTTGGTAGCAGCTAGAATTTGGTAGAAATCTCTTTAAGATTATGCTTTACCGTAAGATTTGACCCTCTGTTCCCTGCTCCTGGTGCTTAGGTTTGTAAAGTATGTCACAATAGGGCTTTTATACCACTCGGATTCTTGGCTTTCTTTTGTTTGGCACCGACTCCATGCTTTTTTTCCCTGTAGTTTGGCACCAGTGACCTCTCTCCACCTGCTTCTTACTCTATACCAGCCTGTCAGGTTGGTCTGGTTATTAAGCCAAAGATAAGAACTCTGCGGAACTCACCACTAGTTGTCTCTTCTCTCCAATGCAGGTGGCAAAAATAGTTGGTCAGTTGTGGTGAACCAGCACTAAAATATAGAGATAGACAACGCATCAGTCAACATTTACTCACACTCATGTTGTTCCAAACCAGTATGATTTTTTTTTCACAAGGAAGACATTTTGAAGAATGTTGTTTAAGTTTTTGTCCATACAATGAAATTCAATGGGGTCCAAAAACAACCCTGGAAAGAAAGTCATATACTAGTGAAAGGATAGGTTTGTGTGAGCAAAATGCTAATATTTTAAACATTTTAAATTAAAAACGTCCAGCCAGGGAAGCGTTAAATCAAGCATGGACCCATTAACTTTTGCAGGAAGCAATGGTTTATACTTTACAAAAGTTTAAATTCCTAATATTTTTTCTCTCACAATTACACATACCACTTTCAGTATATGGATTATTTTTCTTAAAACCTTTGTTTATGTTCATCTGACGAAAAGACGTTGATGTGGGACGATATAAAGGTGAGTAAATAATGAGAGAATTTCGAAAACCTATTTGCCAAAACCTAAAATTCAGGATGCACTTCGCTGAAAAATAAAACTAAATGTTATTTAATAAACAAATGTTAGTTATTCAAGTTTTTTATGTTTTCATAACAAAATTATGTTTCTACTCAAATTTGTTATTGAAAAATAAACATTGAGCAGTGGCTTTTTTAATGACAGATTTATTCAAACATACAATAAACAGGTTAAGTAAAAATATAATGAATATTTAATATAGTGCACATATTTGCTCCTTTCTAGAGCTATTTTTCTAGCTGATTATCAAGTTTATTGAAAGTCTTTCCGCAAGTAAATGTAATGTTATGTGTACAAGCTGTTTTACTGGCGATCTAAACACTGCATTTAAACACTGATTGAGCGATTACATGAGACATTATACATTTCAGTAAGTTGTTCTGTTTCTTTCAGCATACCTTCTGATGTTCATTCATGTTTATTTCATGCTGTGACTAGTAGTAAAGATGAAGAGATGATCGGTTCGCTACAGCGATCTGTCACGATCATATTAAAGTGTTAAAAAACGATTTTCATCCAGCACTAGCGTCCACACGTTTTACCTGTTGTTGTTTATCGTGTGCACGAAATACACCGTTGTCGCGTCGCGTCGTGCCGCACCATGCTGCAAAATCCGGCTGTCTACACTGGACGTGACAAAGCGACCGTTGCAAATCATTTGAACTTTGTGTCAGTACGTCATAAATAGAAAGAAGCATCAGTTTACTGTCGGGGACAGTCATGTCACGTTGCATTCAGTGTAGATAACATCACTGATTAAAATTAGTTCCATTGTCATTTGTCGTGTTGCATCGCACCGCTCGTGACTGGTGTAGACACGGTATGACAGTCAAAACATGTCATCAGAGAATAGTTAATTAAACGTCACTGATTCAGACCTGCAACACTATTTTGACCAAAACCGAAAATTATTTCATTCCAGACGTGTACAGTATATACCAAAATATGACAAATTAGGTGCCGTTTAACTGGAGGCAACAAAATACCTAGTGCAAATTAAGTTAATGTATTATAGGGAAACTCCAGAGATTTTGAGGTGTGTCACCAAATGGTGCAACAGTGGTGTAATCGGATTAATTTTGATTAGCAAAATGGGGAAAACCCCATAACCCTCACAACAATCCATGTGAGCAGGTTTGTGTGAGATCGAAGGGAATCACAAGATCACAGACGTTTGGGAGCAAGATTAAGAATCTGAGATGCAAAACTAGAGTTGTTTTGTTGGACTGTGTGTTTTTAGTCAGGATAGGAACTTCTTGTGCATTTACCTTTAGATCGGCCCCACAGCTTCTGCTATCATCTGCATGGACAGAACGTAGCCCTTGTTTTTTTGTAAGATGAGACCCTCTCACAAGGTAAGGAGACCATCAAAACATTCCTTCATCTCAAAAACATGATGATTTCCTTCACAGGTGAAAAAGATTCATGTCTCCCAGGAAGAAAATGAACAAACCCATTGAGACCAATGTGGGGTACTGGATTTCTGAATGTTACGTTGGATGGCAGCAGGAAATCCACACCAGGGCTGTGTGTTCAAACCTCTGTTACTCAGGCCTCCGGACTAACAGGCCTTTCATGGAAACCTCGGTTTGCTGTGAGAAGGATCAACTATGGTTGGCTAGTTCTTCAAAATCACATCCTTACTCTAGTTCTCAGTGATGTTTGTCTCAGATGTTTCTTGTAAAATTCTATATTAAAACAAATTAGGCAACTTTTAATGTACAGTAATGGTACAGAACTCAATATTTTATTGATCCTAATGTATAGCTGAATAATTACTAAGCCAGTGATAACATGAGTTCAACTGGAGTCATATTCATAAACAACAAAAACCTTACAGGTCTATACAGGGTCATTTGAGACCTCACAGAAATCACGTTTTCAGCCGTAGGAAGAGATGTTCTTCATTATTATTTGCCCATCCTGTTCGGCTGCCCTTCCCACGCTTTGTGTAACATTAGTTTGTTCAGGGCTGACTGTAAGTGAAGGAGGTGTAGTCTTGTTTTGGTTAGCAGCTTTCAGCAGCCAAATGCTCTCTGGTAGTTAAAGATGCAGGCATGCTATTTGACCTACATAGACGGCCAAACAGAGGTCTGTAAAATCTCATTGCACGGCCAGGACAGGGGTGATAACTTGTTTACAAAGCACTCTGAAAAGAGAGCAAGCGTGTTTTCAATGCTCAAAACTACATGCAAGAATTTCAGAGAAAAAAAAAGCAGGCTTATGTTTTAATGTTTTAATTTAAAAGCAGGCACATTTTTTATGAAGGTCGCACTGAAACTGAAACTTTCCTGTCTTTTATACAGAGTCCTGCACATGATGTGCAAGAAACAAAAAGACATATTTTTGCCACAATTTATTAATTAATTCATTTGTTTTAGTTCAATCATGGCCGCATTGTACTATTTGCTCATGATTTAGCTAAATTAAAATTATGAAGCAAAGCCAGAATTTACACTGACCTACATATACACTCTCTGTCTGTTTTCTTTCTTTCTGTCCTTCAATCTTACAGTCTTGACCATCATAAATTCAGAGCTGGTCACAAACATCTTTTTCTTCCAGTTTCTCTGTCTTCCTTCCTTTCTTCCTTATCAAATCTGCAGTCTTGGCAACACTTTAACTCTTATTGACAGTCACCACATGAGTGTTTACGTCTAGTTGTTCCCCTCGGTACTGGTTGTTTACTTGTACATAAAGTGTGAGGTCAGTAAGGCAGGGAGCTCTGCTGGTCTCCTGAGAGAACTATGAAAATACATTATTCCCAAACCTCCCTGTTTATCCAGCGGTGCTCTTATCGTGCTCCTGCCGAGTGGGAGTGTGCATCACATCCTACCAATTATGACCCAAATTGTTCTCTTTTCTCACAGTGTCATTGTTTTGAGTGGGGCTTTGCGGATTATGATGACTGTTTGGAAAGTTTAAATAGGGAAGCGCTGACCAGAAACAAGTCTTACTGATGTCAGTATGCACATGACTCATTCAATACTTCACAGTTCAGCATTTTGGAAACAAAATGACCACGTGAAAGCTCAGAAGAAGCTCCTGTTTTTAACCGAAGGTGTTCACTGTGCGTTGTCCTCAACACCCTTTCAGGATTACAATGTGTGGAAATGGCAACTCCTCCTAATGGCCAAAGGTGGAACAGCATATCCTTATAGCATCCAACTTGTGCTCTTAAAGGGATAGTTTACCCAAACACTTCACCTACATGTCGTTCGTATGACCTTTTTCTGTGGAACGTAAAAGTTTTTTAAATAACAGTTTTTGTCCTTACAGTAAAAGTCAATAGGGTCCAAAGCAACTTGAGGGTCAGTAAATGACAGAATTAGCATTTTTGAGTGAACTATCCATTTAAGGATATGTATTATAGAGTGTAATTGGTCACAGTTACACCCTGAAGACACTTTTCTAAAGCATGAGAGCCAAGGGGCAGTGCAAACATCTCTGACAGATGTTTAAACGAATATTTCATACAGTAGTTCTGTGATCATTTACACATTTCCATGGTTCCCATTTACTCCAATAGAAACATCCATGATAGTTTTTCTATGACTGTCCAAAGGAAGTCAAAAACTACTGAGAGATTATGTTGGTCAAAAGAGAGAAAGATGTCAATTTGCAGTATTAAAAACTCATGAACAGCAGTGTTCACTTTTTTTTTTTTTTTATACCAAGGTTAAAAAAAAAAAGTGTATAAATGTACATTAAATGTGACCCTGGACCACAAAAGCAGTCATAAGTAGCACGGGTATATTTGTAGCAATAGCCAAAAATACATTCTATGGGTCAAAATTATAAATTTTTCTTTTATGGCAAAAATTATTAGGATATTGAGTAAAGATCATGTTCCATGAAGATATTTTGTAAATTTCCTGCCGTAAATATATAAAAACTTAATTTTTCATTAGTAATATGCATTGCTAAGAACTTCATTTGGACAACTTTAAAGGCGATTTTCTCAATATTTAGATTTTTTTGCACCCTCAGATTCCATATTTTCAAAAAGTTGTATCTCGGCCAAATATTGTCCTATCCTAACAAACCATACATCAATGGAAAGCTTATTTATTCAATTAAATAAAAGTTTTAAAAAATTTAAGTCTCAATTAAAATAAAAGACCCTTACGACTGGTTTTGTGGTCCAGGGTCACAAATAAAAAAGAATATATGTATATGTCATGAATCTTTAAGTTTATATATTTTAAAGGGGTCCTATTATGCTCTTTTACAAAGTCTTGATTTTGTTTTGGGGGTGTACTAAAATATGCTCTCATGCTTGGTGGTTTGAAAAACGCATTATTTTTCACATAACGATTAAAAACTGCGGAAATGCACCATCACAATCTGTTAAAAGGGTCCGCTCACGTTCATAGTAGTTTCGAACCACATGTGAACCAAACTTCGAGTACGCTGGAATACTGTCTATAATGATTTACTGAAGGGAAACAGTGGTTGTTTCTTAGACGACTGTGGTTTTGCTGAAGTTTGACCGTGACTTTTGGGAGCAAAAGAGAGGGAGAATCAATCTTGGAGAACGTTCTGTTCTTCTAGTAGGGCAATTGTGCAATTGCACTGCAAAAACGGCAAACACATATTTTGTTTATGCTCTCTCAATTCACCAGAGAAAGATATGTACGAAACTTTCTTTTCACCCAAGGTAAATACATTCCTTCTCAGCCCCTCCATACATTCCTCACAATATTTACCATAGTTTCACAGCTCTGTCTGAGACCTGGGGGGCATTCCAGAAAGCAGGTTATGTGACATACCCGGGTATGTTTGAGGATAAGCGAGAGGATAACCTCAGCTTTCGGTTCCAAAATCGGAGGTAGGCCTAAATTTCAGGGCATGTCATAGCAACTTGCTCTGTGAAGATAACCTGCTCCGGAGCAGGTTATGTTTCAGGGTTAGTTCACTTCAGCACTATCATTATATATTATTACAATGAAGTTATGTAATATAGCCTACTATATATATATATATATAGTTGAATTATATGTTAATTATAAAGCGTTAATATAAGTAATAAATAAGGTAATATTATTCTAATATGATATTGTTATATTTATTTTATTGGCATAACCTATATAGCAGTTATCTGTATAAATTATAAAAACACTATTACGACAAGGTAATGTTTAATTTATTATATTATATATATTTATTACATTTTATATTATCATCTCACACATGGATCGGCATTTTCTATAATGTATTTCTATAATAAAAATACATATCTGATATGACAATATATAATTAGCATCAAACAAACGATATAATTCTTATTCTCAAGGATTGGAGATTAAACGGGGAAAAAAAATAAAAATGATTGCACAACCATCAATTAGGTGGCGATATGCACTAAGCATGTAAATGACCATTGAACAAAAGAAGAAGAAAGAAACAGCATGGCGCGCTATTCTCATCGATTCGTCGCTCTGTTGAGAATGTCTTGAGTCTTAACCAGGAATATACTCTGAGTTGAGTAAACTTACTCCTGGACACGTTTTTGGAACCACATACCCCAAGTAAGCAAGGTTTTGGGTTAATCAACCGAAAGTTCAGGGTTTAGCTGACGGTAAGTTAACCGTGCTTTCTGGAATACACCCAAAATGTGTCCCTTTTATTGTTTAAGTCACTTATCAAAAGTTGCTAAAAGTTGCCAAATAAATTTAAAAAATAGCTAAATTTGTTGCTAGGTGCTTTTGGAAGAATAAGTTGCTAGGGTAGTATGAAAAGTTGCTAAATCTAGCAACAAAATTGCTAAGTTGGTAACACTGGGCGGAACATGTCGCCACGTGCAGCACAGCCTCATGGGGGAAGTAACATGTATGCGCTTTTGACGCATTTAACATTTATGTCATGTGCATGCAGGAATATATCAAAAACACTTTTCTAAATTCCTGACCTTTGCCCCTTTTCTTGATTCATGTTTGTGCCAAAATCCAAGTGCAGAAGGTTGCATGCAAATAGTGCATTTAACATTGTTTTTATCCCTTATGAACAGCGAATTTGCATTGATAATGATAACACAAATGTTTTGGCTCACGACTAATTGCCTCCTAGTACCACATCAGTGGGAAAAATCTGACTTAATCTGTTTGGCAATGAGTTAATGCTTTGATTCAGCATAATTTTCGGGAAACGGACAAAGCTCAGTGCTGTCCAACGAGAACAAAGCAAACAGGCAGCTGGAAATGCAATAACAACAGCCTTCAGATGCTCCCAACCTCCAAATGTGTTCGAAATAAAGTGCAAACCAAGCGCATTTTAAGTCATACACAGGCATAAACAAGGTCAAGAATGTGTTGTTTTTCATCTATGTGAATGATGGGATATTTTTGGAGATTCCTGGGCTGTAAGAGTAGCTTCTTGATCTGCCGCTAAAGTTTCCTTGGTTTCCATGAAGTCCCCAGGCTTCATTGCAAACTGATCTGTCCGTGTGAAGTCAACAAAGCTCTCACACCCAGATGCAAACCCTTGAACGTCATGTCTCCATGTAAGGAAGCCTCTCTAAGGACAGATAGACGCAAATATCACTGCTGCTTTGTTTGTGCAATGTAATGTAGTGACTCCTTTTTCATTTTCAATGTTTTCTTTTGCTCTCTATAGACATATTTGCCATTTAGGAGATAATTCACTTGCAAAACTCATTTGCCAAAAAAAGACATAATTCAATATATCAAATATACTAGTTACTGATTTCCCTAACGTTTTATCTTTCAGGCAGCTTTCAGGCAGAAATCTTGCCATTCCTAGAGTAATTGAGTGTCGTTAGCCTACACCTGTTAAACTGTATTGTACTTTTATTCCAAACATATGGTTTTCAGATCTGTTTCAGGAGATTGGCCTACTCTTTTTGCTTAAAACTTGTTTAACTTCTAAACCTCTAATCTGAGTCTCCGATCTCGATTAGTTTTTTTTCTGTAGATCTCTTTTATCGAATTACTATGTAATCTAGTCACACTGGATTTCATAAGTAACTGTAACTGAATTACACATTTTTAATGATTACAGTTACATTTATTTTGTAATTAAATTACGTATCGCCGTTACATGTAACTAGCTACTCCCCAAGACTGCACTTCAGCTTAACAGATACAGTCAACTTAAAAAAGCTATTTACTTACAGTTCCTAAAGAACGCGGTTTGCTCCGCTTCGATGCTTGTAACAGTTTTTAAACATGCGTTAGACGTAGCCCTACACACTGTATTCGACCGTTATTCACTGTTTTTTTAGCATCGATCGCATGAAAGTAAACATTTTCAGACGTTCGATCTTTAAAACAGCTTGTCAAAAACTGAATTCGCGTTCTGTGAGAAAGGCCGTGCACTGCAGTTGCCTATTGTGTAGGATTAATTTGTAGCCTACATGCTATTCCAAATGTCTTCACAATCTATCAATATTTAAAGGGATTATTTTGTGTATTTGGTGTAATGAAATGTGTTTATGCGGTTTAAGGTTAAAAAAACACATTATTTTCCACATACTGTACATTATTGTTTCTTCTCTATGCCCCGCCTCGGGAGAGGACGACATCACATCTGCTAACATCTAAGGTGGCAGACTGCAGCTGGTTAAGAGGGACTCGGCCCTCATTCACAGCAAAATAAGGCACTATGGGTAGCATCTCTGAATGGCTTCTCACCCATAATTCTCTAGTGATCATGCCCATATTTCCCTGATTCTACGTACAATCGTTCGAGGCACAGACCAGAGTCTGATCGCTCTTTGGGACACAAACGTGGGCAGAACCTTTGTTCGCCCTGGTACTGAATGTCCTCTTTGTTTGATGAAAGCGCTCATCCTCGCCTAGTCCAGACATCTCCTCCTCTCTCTGCCTCGCTGCGGGAAGCACAGATGCGAACGGCTCGAACGAGGATCAAGTGCCAATCTCAGTCTCAGAGAGGCGTCCAGGAGAATTAAATCTCAGCTTTTGTTTCAAACATCAGGTGATGCTCAGCTGGCAGAGAGTTCAACAGGTCATGCAGCGAGGACGCATGGCGAAGGGCTGAGGGTTTGGGTCCACCTGAGAAGAGAGAGAGAGAGAGAGAGAAAAACAAACACAGAACAG
>NW_015641018.1:2732184-2734353 GCF_001515625.1 Sinocyclocheilus rhinocerous
GTGGCAGCAACAATAAAGTTATGCCTTCTTTCTTTGCGTGAACATTTGGGCGCTGTTATGCAAATCTTCCCACACAGTGACGTAGACATGTGGGGGCGTGTTAGAACGAGCCGTTTTAGGAGGGCGTGGACCAGTCTTAACTTTTATAAAGAATATCTCTTTGGGTTTGAGACTTTAGTTTTTGCAACTTTAGGGATCTTATCTATTCACGAACAGCTTGCAACACTCCAAAGAGAAAGGAAAACTTGAAATCGCATCATATGACCCCTTTAATACCTTACCTACCTCTGAAACCACCTTTCTTTTTGGCTGACGTCGGCATTCCCTGTTGTTTTAACTCCTCCCATCGAACGACCTCTGTCAAATATAAATTCTGATTAAAAAAAAAAAACAGGTCGCGCCTATATATCCATCATTGAATATCTTCTTGTTTGACCCATTTTAAAAGCGTTTCCTGAAGAAAGAAACAAAGAGAGGTTAAATTAGCAGGTGAATCAGTAGTGCAGGGGATGAAACACTACACAAACACACACAGGTGTACTGATACAACACTATCTGATGTAAAATAGGCCTTGTAGATCTGCAGTCTTACGTGCTTTTGTTAGCCATGAGCTCAAAAATCTTTAAATTGTCATAAAAGAAAAACTAAAGAAACTTTGTGATGTGCCTCTGTTTATTGTGCAGGTTCTTAATGATAAGTGATTGTACTTTGAGTCACACACAAAATCACCATGTGCTATGTTTCCACGATCAGGTGTTCCCGATATAGTGCCATGTTTAAATAATAAAAACTCTTCACGTCTTCCCATACAAAAAGTGTGTTAATGGCAATAAAAAGAATACAGTTCCACAATGCTGTGTTTATAGACAATTGCCCTTCAGCAAATACTGTTCTTTCATAAGTGCAACTTTTGCTTGTCTGTGTCATTCCAGACATAGAGCCTTCAGTATCATCAATCTAAAACATATGAAAACATGAGAAAGTTCCTGAACGCTGTGTGACGGTGGCTTTGACTTGCAACAGAATGGGAACTCCAGTCACCAAACAGTGATCATTTGCTGAGTTCTTGTTCGTTTCACTTGTTCATGTATACAGTGATAAAATAATAAAAACCCTGCGGGATGTTCTCATGAAAAAAAAATTACATTCCTCTAAAGTTTATAACATGACCTTAAACAAGTTCAGTCAGGCCTATATTATGCTGGTGCAAGTTTGTATGTGATACTTTAAAATAATGATACAAATAAAATATTTCTGTAGACCTGGTGGGACTTTATAAGAATGGAAGCATTTCAGAAAACAGCACAGGAGAAAAAAGGACACGCGGTGCCTCAGGCTCCTTTTATGTTATATATAGTAAAAGCCCAACCCCCAGGACTCTTGCTGTACTCTTTTGACATTCTCATGGATGGAAAACAAAGACTTTATGATAAATGCAATTGTATACGAGTTAGGAACTCTTGAGGCACTTTACAAGTAAAGTATTCCCAACTTTTGTTGTTCTAAAATAAGCTGAAGCAAATATGTTGCGTGACCGTTTCCTTTGCATAACTATCATTATGAATATTTTTTATAAATAATTAAATATGCTATTATGAATATAATTTTGTTTTTCCAAAATCATATGAAATAAAACACCATATTCAAATGTATCATTTTTCCTTTTTATTTACTTAAATGGGATTAACAAAAAATATGCATGTCACAAATTTCAAAAACAACAAAAATCTATAAAAATACATTGATTCAAAATGAGTGCCATAAACAATCACTATGTTTAAACCTGAAGGTATACTTTCTCATAATCTGGAAATGAAGCAAGTCTGTAGTATTTTTTGGAATGTGTGTAAGGACACTTCAGGGAGTCACAAAACACTAGGAAAGCTTAACGTGACAATCCCTGTAGTCGTTCACCGTTTCATCTAAATCAACAAAAAAGGCACCTTGGGTACAACATGGCTCTGTAATTTATCCCATTCATTTGTAAAGCTAACCGTCAAGGGCTGCTTGAGCCCTGCATTGCATACATTACCTCAAGTCACAGGCAAAAACGACGAAGAAAAACAACGGTTTTGCTCAAAAGTTATCCGTGGTTTACATTCAGCGAGACATTAAGACCTTCCAGGTCACAGACTCGAGCTCTGTCGAGCCAGATGAAACTTATACCA
>NW_015641018.1:2734432-2742146 GCF_001515625.1 Sinocyclocheilus rhinocerous
GGGCTTAGACTAAACCAGGATTAGGCCATAGTTCAATTAGGACATTTAAGTCGTTTTTATAAACGTGCTTTAGAAAAAAACATTACTGGTGTGCACTGATATATTTTAAGATCAGTCAGTGCAAGTTTCTTTCAGTTGAAACAGCTCAGAATTACATTTTTGTCTGGGACTAGGCTTAAGCCTTGTCTGTGAAACCGGGGGGGAAAGTCTCAAATCGCAATTATGATATATATAACCTGCAGTTATAGAAAAGAAAGTCATAAGGCATATAAAGTTGCAAAGTAAAAAGTGAATGTGAGATTAAAAAAAAAATTTAAAAAGGGGTTTATGCTCAGGTAGAAACAACAAGCTTCCAAATTTTAGTTTTTTTGCATTAAACAGTTTTTCTGCCTCTGATTTAAAAATCTATGATGCAATTGTGATATTAAAATCACATTGTACAACTGGGAGATATAAAGTTGCAAATTCAAGAGGTCGTAATTATGATATATAACCTGCAATTATTGAAAAGAACGTCATAAGACAAACTTAAAAGATAAGAAGTGATATTTTGAAATTTATTTTAACTTTTTAAAAAAAATTTTTACTCCGAGGCAGAAACAGGCTTCCAAATATTTTCGCTTTTTGTTCTGTAAACATCTTTTTGGGCCTCTTCTGAAGTAAAAGTCTAGGTTTTGGGATTGCATATTACACATATTATACAACATACATATTTATTTTTTGTACTCTGGGGTGAAACAAGCTTCCAAACAGTTTCGTTTTTTGTTCCATAAACATGTAAAAATTTAAAAAAATCTTGGCCCTGACTGACAAAACCAGTTGAAAACCTCTGTCTAATACATAACTACAGTTTTTGCATGTGTGCTCACCTCGCTGTACACCGGAGGCGGGCGTAATCTGAACTCCTGCACGTAGGCCATGAGGGAGCGCTGCAGCACGCCGCTGAGATCTTCCTCAGGTTGGACTGCTGTGGAGTTCTGGACCGCTTCCTCATCTGACACAACAGCGCTGTAATCTGGAGGAGCTGTGGTTAAAAAACAAACCAGACTCAAAGTGAGCGACACATTTCACGGTATGACGTCGCGTTTCAGGCTGATGAAAGAGAACGAAACCCAGGGTTGGGAAGAAACGTACGCTCAGGCTGCTCAGGGATGGCCATGCGAAGCCACTCCATGTTCACGCTGTACTGGCTGCTTACACTAGACGTGCGACTGCCGAATGGATGCAAAGGGATGGTGCCCATAACCAAAGGAAGCTCCAGGGAAAGCTTGGACGTCCCAGGAACATCAACGCACACCTATGAAAATACAAAGTGATGTTTAGTAAGATCATTCTAGCAGCTTTAGTAGCTCAAAGTTCTCAAACTCACCCTGAGCATGTATTCCACTTTAATGATGCGACACTGCAGGACGGAGGGGCCGACTGGGGGGATTTTGATGGCGCGGCCGTGCCACGTCTCTCTACGGCGTGCGCCAACTATGTCCCCGCACAACGTGGCCACCACGGCCCTCTTCTGTTTCATGGTTCCCCTTGCGATGAAGGTCTGCGTCTGGGTGATGTAAGCTTTCGGCAACACGGCGCGAGACGTGGAGTTATCGAATTCAGCGAAGACTGGAATCACTTCACCCGGCGTGTAGCCCTTGCGGTCGATCTTTGCGGTGATCGACACCTGCCCGCAGTTGCGGTACCAGATGCGGGCCATCTTCTCTTGGGTTCCAGCTTGAGGCGCCTGAAGATAAAAACTCTGATTTAGCGTGCACAAAACTATAAACCGAAAATAAAGCGACAGCCATTCTGAGCTCCTACCAGCAAACTCGGTGTGTTGATGTCAATGGGCTCGATAACCGTGAACTCTTTCTTGATCTTCTTGACGGTGGCCCATGGGCGATGCAGCTTAACCTTCACCCAGTATCGAATGCTGCCGTGCTTGCCCTCAAAAGATGTCACTAGGGTTCTGACAGACAAAACACTTACATTAACACTCATATCCTTGCAGAACTTTCCAAATAAAGCTCACTGATAACATTTTTATGAGACTAATAAAGCAAGCAACGCTTACTCCTCTGGCAGCTGGAAACTGAAAGGGTACTCGTGTCTCCCGGCAGACAGGACTGTCAGTTCACCATTATCTGGAGGGGAAGAAAGGTAAAGAAACATGATTGCACCAATGGATCATAAACACACAACGATAAGGGCAGTAGTATCAGAATTGCATATGATGATATAAACAAAACATACCATCAACTGCTGTTGTCACTAAGGAATATTTTTGTCTAGTTCATTCAAAACCTTTCGGTTAAGCTTTTGTTAGTTGTTAAAGGCATAAAGTAGAACTTGTTTCTCATTTAGCCCCAGCCTCTTGAATAGTAACTGACTTAGCAGCTATTAAATATTGCTCACCTTAATAGTTATTTACACATTAACCAAACTGCTGATGTAAAGGTACTGCTTCACTCAAATTAAACACACAAAAAATTAAACATGTATAATTAAGACTAATTTAAGTCCTTATTAACTAAAAACTTCTGTTTACAAGAAGAACGTAGCAATTTCCGATGAGTGAGTCAATTATTATCGATTCCTGTGAGTAAAATACGTTCAATTAATTGCTTAATCCAACTGAAAAAACAGATCTCGTTATCGAGTTCAGTTCTTTTGAATCAATGGTCTTGTAGAATGATTAACATTAACTGAAAGATAACACACACACAGCATAGGAGTAGACATTTTGATGCTTTTTTCTTAGCTTCAAGCAGTTTTCACTTTGTTTATTTTTAAAATCACGTGAGAAAGCAAGTCTGGTTTAGAACGACATGAGGGAGAATTATAACAGAAATGTTGTTTTTATTTTTGGGTGAACTCCTTGAAGAGTCGACTCAGTTTGACTGAAAGGCGAAAACAAGTTTGAACGTCTTCTAGTTAGGCAGCCCACTCTGGCTGCGAATGACTGACCTGCCTGCAGCAGAACTTCTCTCCGGTTTAGGTACTCCACTTCATCGCTGTAGTTCTGCGTGTAAGCCGTGCTGGACCCGGCGCTGCGAGACTCGGTCCAGTGGACTTTAGCGAAACCTTCTGCATGCAACTTCAGCGTCTCCACTTTAGTCTCCGCCGAGAGCTCGAGCACAACCTTCCCTGAGACAACATCTCTGCTGCTGAACACCGGAGGACAGTCCAGCTCCGGAGAATCAAACACTATGTCGAACTTTTTCAGCTTGTCGAAAATCATCTTTGGTTTTTCCCAAGTGCAGCCCTTGAAGTATGTCTAATTCAGACGTGCGAAGTCAAACAAAGAGCGCGAGCGTGCATTCAAGTGCAAGGAAGCTGCTCTTCCTTCAGGTTCAAAACAAAACTGAAGCTGTGCATGTTCCCTGAAGGGCCTTTAAACTCGTGTGGGCGGTCTTACTGATTTTATTATGTAAGGCCTATTGCAGGAATCGCTGCCTGCTCATAAACATCTTAACTGGGTGTGGATGGAGAGGGAGCTCGGATGATTGATGCTTACAGGTTCTTAGACAAAAACAAGCTGACTGAGCATGCCCAAAGCAGAGGAACCTCCCAGTGAAGAAGTTCAGCAAAACAAAAACGGGTTCGTTCTGTGCTGTTGTGCTACTTTCTATCAGTCACGTTTCTGAAAGATGCGCATATGCGAACTTCCTTTGCGTAATATATAAGTTAAACAAACACTTGAAGCCATTTCAGTCTCTCAAACATTTAGTGGCACTGCAGAAAGTGTATGAACTGCCAAAAGTATTAAGGCGGTCAAACAAAAGTACAAAAGCACTTTTCTCAGACTTTTATGACCAAAACAACTTGTTCGTTTGTTAGCAGCTAAGTAAAGTTGACGCATCGCCCTCTCGCGGTGGATTCGCTTCTGTAGTTTAACGCCTCGCACATGTTAGTGTGCTTCGTTCTCCCTCTAGTGGTTTAAAGCTCAAAAAAATTACAACGTGAGGACTGTCACGTCTGTGCTTCGAAGTCACAAGCTGTTTATTTAGATAATGATAAGAAAGCCTGGCCATGCGATTTCTTAAACTGACACTGCGGTATGTAGACACGCATCTAAACTGTGTAGCGCTCTGTTTTGACACAAGAACCAACTTTAATTGGCCGAAACTGTAAAATAGCCAATTATTGGCCAATCCAAGCCTTCAGAGAAGAACGGATGTGAGCCAGTGTCTGAAATGCATATTAGTAATCATATTCCTTAAAGGACTCTTCATTGTCAGTTGTGATATCTGACAAAACATTGGCTGTGATGACGGATCTTTCATCTGTCCACGGCCTCATTTCTCGTTATCACTGAAGAAAGAAAAGTCTGTTTGCATTCTGATAATCTTTGATAACTTGGGAAAAAAATTTAAAAAACACTTGACAGACTGTCAGTGAAGAAAAATGCAATGAGAGAACTAAGTCAAAAAAATAAAAATAAAGTTAAAGTTAAAGAAAAACATTTGTTTAAATAATTTGACAAAGATTATTTACTTATTGTAATTTACTTATCTTTCTCTCATTACACTAAATAAATCACAAATTATTTTATAATTACAAAAAAATTACAATTAATTGAATATTAATTCAACAGTGTGTCAAAAGTATTCTGTTATATATATATATATATATTGTTGTATCATTGTTAGATATTGTTGTGAGGATCAAGACCTCTAAGGACAGGGCAAAAATTTTAAGGTGTATACAGATTGAAACTTTGGAGATTGCATTTAAACCAGCTACGTTGCATGCTAGATAATAGTTTACCAGACATAGCTTATATAATACATCTCAAACAACAAAACAGTATTGGGACACCATATTGTACTGCATTCACAGAAACTGCCAATTACTGCAGCAAAGTGTTGAAATCAACTAGACGGTCATAACATCTATAACTATTACATTATATTGTGTTGTGTGACCACGCCAGTGATCATCTCTCCACTGCTGTACACAGCATCCTCCGGACCGTCCAGCTCAAGAGCAAAGAGTTTGAGAGCAGTAAAACACAACCTGATAACCTGTAAATCAGTACTTCCTATTAACATCAACCCAAACGCCCCTTTATTTCATTTTAATGACAATAACTGAGCTTTTATCACCTTGGTGAGAAGCATTTGGCTTGTGAAGTGCAGTTGCTCGTGTGTATTTCACCTAAACAGATGAATGATTAACCAGATCACACGTTTGCTCAGCGTTATCGCTCCTGTGCCAGCTGTCAGAGGTCACGAAGAAGAAGCCAGTCATTAGTGAAACTACTGCATGACCGCTCTTAAAGGGGCAGTTCACCATTTTGTCGTGATTTACTCTCCCTCATGTTGTTCCAAACCTGCATGACTTTCTTTCTTCGTCATTTTTTGTATTTTGTATTTTGTATATACAAGATGTGACGCCTCAAAAAGGGCATAAATATCACCGTAAAAATGTGATATTATCACCGTAAATATCACCGTAGAAAAATATTCTACAGAATTTCTCTTTTTGTGATGCACAGACATACAACAAAAAAATATATTTCAAATATATTGTTTAAATAAATTTCAAAAAAAAAAAAAAAAAGATGCCAAAAAATTTTTTGGGGGGCTTTTTGTTTTTGTATACTTTTGAAAATATATTAACAATATAACAATATTTTTTAAAAAGCATTTAAAAATATATTTTGCCCTCCATATATTTCAATTCTAAATAAATTCACATCCCATTTGAAGAAAAACTTCATTTGTCTATAGCACGTATAGAAACACATTTGAATAAAAATCAGCAAGGAATAAACTTTACAATGTTCTAAAACAAATACAATATATAATTATACTTTATTTTGTATAATTAAATTATTATAAATTTGTATAATTATACATTAATAAAATATATGAAATGTAAATGAAGCATTATTAAATCATACATCTAATTTTGATGTCTAGTAGGCTATTCTCTCCACCACATTTGTATTATTTAGCCTAAATGCTACTGTAGGCTGGTGATACACGGGGCAACTTTGGTTAATGTTGGCATCAACGGGCAACCAGGTGAGACACGGGGCCCACGACTGATTTAAAGTATCCATATGTTGTATCCAAATGCCCAAGCAACATCTAAAATACATGCCTCTGAAATAAATAAAAAAAATTTGAAATATAATATGGTATATGAAGGTTGAAACTATAACTACATATTTAGCATACATTTAAATCATATTTTGGCCAGAAATGACACACACACAAATATATACATTGCTAAATGGGGAGATAAACTCAAACGGTTTCTTATTTTTTGAGTGAGCCATCGCTTTAAATATCTAACGAGTTGATAAATCCGTTCAAACCCACCTCGGATAAGGTGCTGTCTCTTCCTGAAGTAAGTGATCTTGGATGTGTAGTCGTTATAGACGGTGTTCACGCCGACACTGCGGTTTTCCAGCCAGTGGGCTGCAGCGACCCCGCGTCCCAGGACTCTCAGGGCTCGGACTTTGATTTCCCGGTTGAGCTCCAGGATCACCGCGCCAGTGACCATCTCTCCACTGCTGTACACAGCATCCTCCGGACCGTCCAGCTCAAGAGCAAAGAGTTTGACGCTTTGGAAAGCCATAACTGTGATGCCCAAAATATAGAGTTCAAGTCATATGAATAATCAGTTTGTGCATCACGATTAAAGGCTATTTTAACTCACTTATACCAGGTGCAAGCACAGCGCTCAATAAAAACGTCATTAAACCTTCAGTTTTAAATAGTTAGAACGTTATTAAGTTACTTAGGTGACATTAAAACAAGGTCAAAAAGAAGACGAACGCAACTTTCACTTTTAAAACCCACAAACTAACTGCAGTCTGCGTGCAAGAATAAAGTCACAACACCAGCGTAAAAGCTAAATGTATTGTGTTGTTTGGAGACCGCCCACTTTCGTTTGTGCACCAATAGGAAGCAGAACACGCCCTTTTAAGTTGTAGCCACGCCCACTGGCTGGTGTAAATATATGCCTTTGAGCATGTTTTAAATTTAGACAATAACGGGCCAGTTTCTTGCGTTTTTTGAAGCTATGGGAAAGCAATAGCCTAGTGTTACTCTGAGATAAATTTTTCTTGCTGGATGTAATGTAACATTTTCTGTTGTCTATTGTTGTATTTCTGCCGGGATAAAGTGGAAAAGAAAAGATATATATATATATATATCCTCCTGACTACCAGCTATGGAGTTTTGTCCTCTGTAGAGGACATTATGTTTTAGCGATTTCTTTGAGACGTTACATGTCAGTTTTAAGTCTGGATGTCCTGTACAGAGCACATTCGGGGCTTGATTGGATGTTTCACCATGACCACTCCCTCTCCTTGGTCTTTAAAAATGGCCGACATTCATTTAGTGATCAAATGTAACACCCTTGTTTTAAATTTAGACAATAACGGGCCAGTTTCTTGCGTTTTTTGAAGCTATGGGAAAGCAATAGCCTAGTGTTACTCTGAGATAAATTTTTCTTGCTGGATGTAATGTAACATTTTCTGTTGTCTATTGTTGTATTTCTGCCGGGATAAAGTGGAAAAGAAAAGATATATATATATATATCCTCCTGACTACCAGCTATGGAGTTTTGTCCTCTGTAGAGGACATTATGTTTTAGCGATTTCTTTGAGACGTTACATGTCAGTTTTAAGTCTGGATGTCCTGTACAGAGCACATTCGGGGCTTGATTGGATGTTTCACCATGACCACTCCCTCTCCTTGGTCTTTAAAAA
>NW_015641018.1:2742336-2762412 GCF_001515625.1 Sinocyclocheilus rhinocerous
TGTGTACATTAATGAGGAAAAAAAATTAACTTAAATGATTTTAGCAAATGGCTGCAATATAACAAAGAGTGAAAAATTTAAGGGGGTCTGAATACTTTCCGTACCCACTGTATATATAATTTTTTTTTTTTTTTAACTAGAAACGTGCAAAGTAGAAGCACTTTTGAAAACGTTATCACAATTTTGGACACCATCCACATTTACAGCATGATAATAAATTAAATAAATAAAATGAAATATTGAACTTGTGTATGCATAAACATCAAACAGCTGAAGTTCAAGGTTGCAACTTAAGATGTTGTGTTTGTTTTGAGTGTGAGAAAGCGAGATCCGAGTTCGACACGGCACCATTCCCTCGACATGGTCTGATAACACACAGGCTCTGGTTAAATACGGTGCAGGCACAGGATCATGCCACTTTCCCCACACAAACACAGACCTGCATGGAAGCTCTTCACTGGCAGACGGCAGCACGTTTAACTGGGAAGCCTCTGGCACTGTCCTATGATATTTTGCACATGCGTTGGTCTAAATGCCTATACGTTTTGTGTGAAATCAGTGAGTTAGTCGCCTTCTGACACACTCCTCAGTCATGACCACCGTGAGCTCCAGATCGCCATTTAACCTTGAAGTTCCCCACACACACTTTTGATCTGTACGTAAGACGTATTCTGTTGTCACAACATGCCTCAAAGCCTCTTTTACACTTTATGGAGGTAATGATGTTGTGTGCCAAATTCTGGACTTCCAACATGACATGAATTTGACAGAACACACATATACACAATGCTTTGAAACATGCATGCTTTTTAATAAAGTCAAAAACAAAAAAGATCTGCGCTCTAAACAAATGTATGTGTCCTTTTTAAGCTAGTTCATGCATATGAGGTGTCTGTCATTAAACGTTATCAACAATATCAAATCCATCATGAAATACTAAGAAATAGTCATTGTTCCTATTTGTTATTATTGTATGCTTGGATTTTGTTGATTCTGTTGGATTTTGGAGTTGAGTTGAATATGCACGAACAATACACCAAAGGCGGCTTTCAGCCAGAAAATGACATTTGTTTAGAGTAGAGACCTTTTTTGTGATTTGGACATTTTCAACTCAAAACGGCATATGGCTGATGTGTTGAGGAAGTGGCTTTTCCAGGGATGCCTTGCAGTAGGGTTTGGGAACAAACGCTTTGTTGTGGGTTGTCCTGAAGTCATGTTCGCTGTGCCAGGGCCTGATATGGCTGTCTTTAACCTTGAAAGAGAGGTCAAGATTAGCTTTAAAATTTATATGAGCTCTTAAACTCAAATAATTGGTCATTGAACAACTATTATACAGCACAACCCCTAAAAATGGGAGAATTGTTGATATATATTTAGTAGCATCAGGCAAAATTGCTTTTAAGTAAACTACTTGTCCACTATTTATCACATGGTTTCAAGCAATCTTTGGCACCACCAGCCAAGGCCCATCTCACAGCTCACAGACCAGTGTCTATGTTTACTTCTCAAGGACTGGAGAATAAATGGGAAACCAGGGAGCTAGGGTTTATCTGCTGTGAAATGTAAATAGTTTACCTGCTGAAGCTGGCTAGGGCTCATTTTCTGTCGTCTAGAGTTCAAAGGGACAAAATCTTTTTGCATGGTTACAAGCATCCGATCTGGTTCTTAAAAAAAAAAAAAAAAGAACAAGATCAGAGAAATATTTGATTTTAATAAATATTACAGAGAAGATTTTAAACAATGATATATTTTTAATTTTATATCATTTATGTTATTTTTAGAACATATTTATATTATTTAGAATATAATATTTATATATTTATAAATGTAAAACATTTATATTAATTTTAGAACATATTTTATTATTTTTATGAATTTTAATTAATGTTTTTCTGTCAGGTAACTATAGGGTTATTATAGTTAACAAAAACTAAGACAAATAAAATGAAAAATGAAAAAATATACAGACATATTTAAAAACAACAAAAGTAATAAAAATGACAAAAACATAAAATTACTATCAGAAACTATAAACATAAAATCTAATTCAAAATGTTATAAATATAATATAATATTATAATATAATATTCAAAACTATCATCTCAATGATACAAAAAAACAACAACAACAAAAAAACACTGCAGACAACTTAAAAATGCTTTGCATGTAGTACCATTTAAATTAACATTTACAATATTCAAAAGTAATTTTATGGGTCAGATCAAGCAGAAATAGCGCTTTAAAGTAACAGCCTGCCATACGCTCTAAGTGTGTAATGTGGGCAGGTCATTTTAGGTGACTTTTCATTGTGAAAATACAGCTCAAAGTACCTTGCTCACACAGCACATGGCTAGGCGGGTAGATCGGAGGCTTGGGATGGACCGCCTCTTTTGATGGGAACTGCTCCTGTGCTGTTGTGCTATAAAACCTTCCATCTAGATCAGGCCTCCCGAATTTACCATTGCTCAAAGTCCTGATACCGGCTCCATCCACATGCACTGAGAACTGTGAGCGCTTTATCTGAAAGGCCAACATCTCAGTTAGGACAGACATGCTTTGTTTGTATTGTCTAGATCTTCAAGACAGAATAAGTTGCAACAGGCCACACCTTTGGGAAAAAGCACTGGTTTGTTGTTGACAGTCTCTCCTTGTTGCCCATCAGTATCTCTCCTTTGAACAGAGAGCCGAGATTCGGGCATCTGCGCTCTAGGTGAATAGAGCCTAGAAAAAACAAACAAACACAGTTCTGTCAGGACCACTATCGTCAAAATGATAGATACTTAGCATAAAGTTTGGTTTGGCGGTATGGTTCTGTTCTGGGCAAAAAACTCCCTGCCCATCCATGCAGCCTGTCATGAATGAGCAGGGAGAGCAGCAATAATAACCCCCCTAGGGTTAACAGAACAGAACAAGGCAGATATCATTAATGTACTTAATGATATTTAAGTGTAACACTTTATTCAAGATAAAGGAGTCTGATTAGCAAGGAATATCAGAAAGCCAAGTCCTGACTGTGGCGAAAGGAGGAGCTGGGGATGGAGGAGGGTAATTTGCTCCTGAGCAAGCTGAAAAGCTGCTGAATAATACTGAATAGAGCTTATATAGGAATGCCGCGATAGGTGTCGTATTCCTATAGGTAGATGTGATCAGCTGAGAATCAGCTGATGCAAGCTTGACTCACGTGACCTGCCAGAATTAACGCTAACGCTTAATTTATTAAAGTCATTGATGAATGTGTCATAATTTGTTCATTTTCCCATTGTGTGATAAATATAAAGCAGAAGCTGAAGGCAGGTTGATGTTTTAGTCTACTTAAAAGTGAGGATTTCAAGGTCAGGAATATTGAAATGGCACCATCTGCTGCTCATGCTGCGCTTTGACCATTAACATGCACAAATGATCAAAATCAAAATGATTTCAAGCATTAGAAAGCAGAATAAAAAATGAATCATATTAAATGTATTAAAATGTTACATTTAATTAATATATTAAGTTAACACTTTCACTTATTTATAGTTTAAAACCGCTGTACAGCATCAGAAGAAAATTACAATTCTCAGTGTCACTGAAATACTATTACAGTTTTTATTAATATTCTGAATCAGTTTGAATTTTTTTAATATTATTTTCCGCTTTCATTACAATTTTAGTAATTTTGTTGTTTTTTTGTCAAGTTTTTGGGGATTTTTTTCTATAAAGTCTATAAACATTTTTTTTTTCAGTTTTAGTTATTTTAGTATGTCGAGTTAAACTCAATAAAATGAGAAATTTGAATGGTTTTAATTTTAGTTTCAGTTTCAGTTGACTATAATAACCCTGTCCCATGTTCGGCATTAAAAAACAAAAAGTAGGCCTACACAGCATACAATTAACGTACATACCTCCTTTGTATGCATTAAAATCTTCAAATAAGGCTGTTGTCCATTTGGTGTCAGGAACCTCCCGAAGGTTGATGGGCCGACATTTATTTATCTTAGGAAGCAGACATTCTTTGAATTCAGCAGAGCTGTTGACAAATTCAAAAAAATTCTGATTCTCCAATATGACTAACTGGAAAGCAGATGTGGAAAAAAAAAATTCCTTTATAGAACTTTCTGGTGTGGTGCAATATTAAAATGTGCAAGTTTTGTGTTTCTGCTGCATCATACCTGTAGCCAGCCGATTGTCTGAATGAGGAAGAATACATTGTTTGTTTGTCCATTGTCTTTTCATGATCTCCCATCGCCACAGATGAACACTGAATTTGTTGCTAAAATAAAAGACAAAAAAGATGTTATTGAACTGCAACTTTATTGAAAACACTGCCAAAAAATATCACTTTACCTTCTCTGCGGACAGAGGAGGACGAGGAGACCATCTGTACTGGAATTGCTCATGATAACTGGAACGGTATCTGTCCCTTCTGTCCATGATTAGACTTGATCCGACACCTGATTGATACGAATAACGCATCTTATATCAACTCATAAAAAGCAAAATGACAATAGACAGTGTGAGTGTACAGTGCTGACCTGTTTTTGCCGACTGCTTTGCTCTGAGGGTCCGGGACACTTTATGTTTAATGTAGGAAGCCCTATAAGTGGGCTCAGGATATTTGCCCTCCGGCAGGCTTGTCGTGACTGCAGTGATGGGACGAATGATTTTGGCTGCACACATCGGCAGGGGCTTTAGCTCAGACTGAGAGGTATCAAAGTCTCCACAGCTGTCGTCTGAATGCAGTTTAAAGTTGGTTCTCTGCATCGTGAGGTGGGTTAGTTTTGGCTGCGTGACCGCAGCTGGTGGACGCGGCGGGAAGGACAGCGCTGTCTCTGTCTGGTGCTTCTTCCCCAGGTAATTCTGGTCTCTGTGCTGGAAGTCTGGTGAGACAGGCTGAAGGATAATGTCTTGTTTCGGCACGACGGTGGTGTCTGCTAATTTAAAGTGCCTCTTGTTAGTGCTCGTATACATGTCGTCCGCTCCATCCAAAAATGGTAAATTTGAGATTCTGGAGCGAAGCATCTTCGTAGCTTCGCGAGCAGATTGTAAACAGCAAAAATGTGCGGTTAAAATTGCTTGAAACTTCTGATCTGTCTTCTCGAAGCAAACAGGGTATTTAAAAAGTAAAAAGAACAAGAAGAACGTAACGTGTATGGTGTCATAATGAGGCTGGTGACGGGCGCATGTCAAGCATTCCGCCATATCGTTTGAATATATACAATATGGCGAGTGATACATGCTATTTTACATTGTGATATCATTGTGATATATGCTTGCGTTTTTTGTACATTAAATAATAAGCATTATTTAGCTTACCTTGCTTTATCGCTAAAAAAAAAATGTTTAGTTGATTGTTTTTGTACTTTCACCCACGTGGTACAAGAAAGATGTGCGTGTCTGATATTCCCTACATTAAGAGGACCAAATGTCCCCACAAGGATATAATACCAATACATTTTGTCCTTGTGGTCACATGTTTTTGGTCCCCATGAGGAAGCAGCATGTAAAGAATTAAAAAAAATTTTTAATCTAAAAATGCAGAAAGTTTTGTGGGAGGGGTAGGCTACTACCCTAGTGAAAAATAAATAGGCCTATATACACTTATTTCATACCAAGTATACTTTTCATATTTATGTACTTAATAAAATGCCCTGCAATTGTACTTTTAGTATAATAAACTGGTATACTTTATAGTCTGCTAAATTGGAACAACTAATTTTGTACTTAATAATGCACTTTAATTGTGCGGAAGTATTGCTGAAGTCCAATTAAAGACATAACTTAGTATATTTGGTTGTGCTAAAGTGGAACTACTGCAAGTATACTTTAGGTACACTTTAAATATTTTGCATTTAAAGACCGATATTATTTAAAGATCATATACAATCCTCATCAAATGTGACATTAAAACACATTTGAGGCTTATTAATAAGAAATGTGCATTGTGCACAAGTAATACTCCAAATAAAGTTTCATTAAAAAATGTATATCAGTAAGTCTCGAGTTATCTGTCAGTAAATTTGTTAATAGATTTGAACTATACTTAGTATGAAATAAATGTATTTTAAATATATTACTTTTTTAATAGGGTAGGTTTAGGGTGAGGGGATAGAAATGCAGTTTGTACAGTATAAAACCGCAAATAGAAATCCTGTTCAGACCTCGCTATATAGTACATATAGAACAGTAGGGCCTATTACTTTGATCTAACATGAATCGTAGTGTGTACCTTGAAAGCGATAACATTGCCTCTATGACAGTAGGCTCTTTTTTCCGGGCTGTTCTGCACGTGTTGTAAAACGGAGACATTTCCAGAGACAGCACCAAAAGCCAAGACAGATTTACAGTCCTTACAGCTCTCTTTTGTAGCATAACTTGGTATTTGCAAGCGTTTCCCAAACTTCCTCACAATAATTAATGTGGGCCTGTGGTTCTATGAGAGAACGATACAACATATATGATTAAATCTGATTCAATATATTTTTAGTTTTATATAATACTGGAATTGATTTCGACATTTTAATGTTTACATTTGCCTATACAGGTTATTGCCAACGCAGAATTCAAGAGCAATTACGACACCCCAAAATCATTTTTAATCCTGACGCATGATTAATGATTTGTCGATTACTAAATACTAGAAACTTCGTTTTACTTAAATTCAATAATAACATGTTAGCATCAAACAATTTCTTTAAAATATTCATTTTTTTCTGCACTTAGAAGAGAACTTTCACTGTTCAGTAGATGGCAGTATTGGGTCATTTATAGTTTTCCCAAAAAGTATTTATAACAAATATCACACAACTTTTAAATATACAACTAGGCTATGCAAATGTATATCATGTATAACTAGGTATATTGGTTGCTAGTTATTTGTTTGCAAATGCCAATTAATATTTAATATTTTGTTTTAATGCAATGATATTCAAACATTTTGAACATGACCAATAATTTTGGGGTTACTAGGTAATTAGTGACCTCAATTTTCCCAAATTATTAATAATTAAACAAAGTAATATTATTATTATAACAATACGGACTGAAATTATATCAGCTTTGCTAAACAATTAAAACATTGGATTTATTTCTCATATTTCAGTGAAGGAGGAGAACTACCTTTATATTTTCCATCATGTTTTAACAGCCATGCATCATTTTACAGTGAAACACAACATTTCTTGCTTCTTAACAATTACAATTCAAAAAAGGCTACTTTGGATCCATTTTTTTTTTTTTTCTAAATCATGCTTCAAAATGCACCATAATTATCATAATTAAATATTACACCAAAACACATGGTTAATGCAATCAGTGCAGCAATTTATTGCTTCATTAATTTGCACTCCATGTGATGTAAATTAACCTAATAAATAACTTTCCAAGTATTGTAATTTATAAAGTATCATAAAGGCTATCTTAAGGGGTTTTACGGTTGTGAAAGAATGGTTACATTAAAGGACATATACACATGAAGCAAATACTTTTATTGGGAATTCATATAAAACCACAGGCAACAACAGGCACACAATAGAAAAATAGCATATGTGCAAATGTCTTTGAGGTTTCAGGGCAAATGTCCAAGCAAGGTCAAATGAAAGCAACCGTTAAAGTGAAAATTCATGTTTTTAAAAAGAGAAAGAACTATATACTATAACGCTTGGTATAAAGATGCATGCTGAGGTATTGCAAATGATAGTGGTCTATAAAAAGTCTGAAGTGTTTTTCCTAAAGGGTTGTTGCATTTAGAAGTGCTATTTCTAACTAATGGAATCTTAACAGTGAAAATTAAATTGAAGTACTCTGCGAAACAGTTGATCCTTGCAGAACTGCATTAGATTTAGAACTACCTACATATTTAGACTGCACCAGACCAGTGAAAATAATGAATAAATTAATTCATGAAAAAGATCAAGTTAACCATTCACGCTTGTTAGTGCTGTGTGCTTAGATTTCCCTGTTTCTCTAGTTGTCAATTGCAGAGCCCTACATTAAGCAAACTTATGAGAATCTGTAAGCCAATAAATCGCTTAACATCCTAACAGAGACATGCTGGTGTCCGTAAAGAGTGAGATATTTTCATTCTTCGGTTCTAGTCATGTATCTAACAATAATACTGATACATACATCGAACGGTAGCTTATATCTACAGAACCGTCTGTTCAAAGCCTTATTCTAATTAGAAAACTGCTCACAACCAAATCACAGATCTTAACAACAATTTCAACTATATTGATATCTAGTACCAATAAACAGGTCTAAAAGAAGTTCTAGTCTGTTTATGATTTTCCTCGTGACTATTTCAAGCAAACAGGCCCAGTTCTGTGTGCGAGAAACATCCGGTAAGTTACACCCATGGCTCTCAGGAAGCAAATGTGGAATGAATGGGTCCTAAATTCAGTTACTGCTAGTTATCACCTCTCTAGTTATTACTACCTGCCTGGTACCATGAGGAACTGTTGAGTTGTGCAGCAGATTCTGGAAGACTCCAGAGATCTCATCTACCTCATAATGGCGGTTTTGACACTGAACGTTTGTCTGACCGCAGTGGTCATTTCTCCAGGAGCTTGGCTAGGCTCTGTTGCAGGTCGCTCAGGTCGTAGATCTTGACGTCTAAAGTTTCGATGACCTTCTGCACCGCACTCTCTGTCCTGCTCCGGGCATCCTGGGACGAAGCTAAAGTGCCCTCTGCTGACCGCACTCGTTTCTCCAACTCAGAGTTCTTCACTTCCAGATCCTAATGCCAAGACAAAGTCTTCTTAAAGGTGGGGTAAGCGATTTTTCAAAAACGCTTTAGAAAACTGATTCGGGCCGACTAGCAAAACAAACTTGTAGCCAATCAGCAGTAAGGGTGATGATGTGGAGGAGAGAGCGTCTACTCATGATGTGGAGGAGAGCGTTCAGTGCACAGGACGGACATTAGCCGAGCCGAGCGACAGAAAGATCGAGATGGCGGATGCGGAGCTATCAAAATAGGGGCGAGACCCTATTGGGGTAGGGGCGTGTTTGTTTTGGTGATTTCAAATGTCAACATTGGCTACCAGAAATCGCTTACCCCACCTTTAAGTCACGAAAAATCTATATTTTTTAGTTATTTTAGGCTTTCAAGACCTCAAGTTTGCTGTACAAGAAATAGGAGACAATCATATGGCAATACAAAGACCAAAAACTAAAGCTAAAAACAACAAAACCAAGCAAGAGCAAACAAATATACAATGACGTTAAAGAAATAGAACTAAATTAGAATTAAAGGTCATAAACATTAGAGTAGCATAATGAAAAAAGGCCATAAAAAGCATTTTCCTTACTTAAAATAAATGTTAACTATAAAATAATATAATATGAAATAAATTATATATAAAAATAAAATGTAAAAAAAATTAAATCTAGTGTAATTTTAATTTAATTTTAACTATGTACTAAAATAAACTGAAATAAAGATTAATTTACAAAACTAATAAAAACAGCAAAAAAGGTAACTAAAATGAAAAGGAAAACTGAAAATATAAAAATTCAAAAATTCAAAATACTAATAAAAATCTATAAATGATACTAAAATAAAACTTTTCTGAAGCTAGTGAAAATACTGCAGTATTTTACCCGTTAAAGGAATTTACCTGTATCCTTTGACAGGCGTCTTCCCTTTCTTTCTCCAGCTCAATTACATCTGGTTTCTTGCCTCGTAGAATACTTATTTCCTGTAATAACCATTTTTACTGTAAATAAAGAATATTCTGTACCAAATTACTCATCTTACAAGTGAAATGTAAAAGTACTTCTAGTTTGAAAATTCTCTGGAATAAAACTGACTTTAAATGGGCCGAAATACAAAATAATGATTTTGTAACATAGTATAGTATATTACCAGTGTCACATTACATATTAATTCATTGATAATGTTTAAGCAATTCTGTATCTGAGATTTATGAGTATATTTATGAGTACAGTTTTATGCATTGCCTTGGACCTGGATCACAATTTCAGTAATTATGCAAAGAAGTACTTGTAGTAATTATGCACAAAAAGGTAATTGCACTCTCAGTGTCACTAACACTAATTGCTTAAGTACTTCATGATTATTAGTGGATGCATATCAACATGAAAAATGCAAATATTGTGAGAAAGGCCATATAAAATTCAGGAATTTTAGGCCACAAAAATTTGGGGGAAATAATCCTAAATTTTGGTTGGACACACACGCACACACGCACACACACACACACACTCGCACACATATAGCTAGAAGCCACATCACAGGGTGCCACTGTATTTAAATGTACGAGTAATGCCCATCGATGATTCTGTTTGTAAATAAATTATTTTATATTAAATAGACATTGATAAAACAGCTTACAGTGTGGAGATTATAACAGGATCGATCTATGGCCTCGGCAACACGCCATAAGTGTCCAGCGTAGACATTCTCTCAAGATGGAGTTGGAGTCCGATAGCACTGTTACTACATTAATCAATCTTTACCTCATCTTTAGCTCTGATAAGAGCCTCCATCTCTGCCACAGTCTGTGTGAGCTCCTCGCTGCCCGTCTCGCTGGAGGTAGAAACCCCGCTCTGAGCCTCCAGCTCTGCAACCTGAAACATGAACCAACAGAACACAGCTATTACAAGACTGTCATCAAACTCAGTCTCAGGCCGAACCATCAGCCCGACTGTATACAACCATCAGAAACATGGGAATGTGACATGTTGCAAAAAAAAAACACTTTAAAAACATGTGCCAAGTTCTTAGAAATGTTCTCTTCGTGTTGGTTCATAAGCATAAAGTAAAACTATATTTATAAAGGTAAACATTTTTAACAAATATCACAAAATATTACTTCATAAATATAATTAGTTTAATATTATGAAATATTTAGTGCTGTCAAATGATTAATCGCATCCAAAATAAAAGTTTTTGTTTACATAATATATGTATGTGTACTGTGTTTATTTATTATGTATATATGAATACACACACAAATATTACTTTCTAAATAATTTGTTAAATATGAATAAATATTCATTCTTAAATATAGTTAGTTTTAATATTATGAAATATGAATGCAAATATAATTAGCTTAATATTATGAATGATTAATTCATAAATATCATTAGTTTAATATTATGACAGTATTTCATACATATCATTAGTTAAATATATTACAAAATATTAAATCATAAATATCAGTTTAATATAATGAAATATTAATTCATAAATATCATTAATTTAATATAATGAAATATTAATTCATAAATATCATTAGATTAGTATTATGAAATATTCATTCATAAATATCAGAAGGTTTTTTGGGAGTCACACCACATGACATTTAACAACTTGAACTAACTTTGTTTTTTCATAAAATTGTCAAATTATTTAATATTTTAAGAGACTTACTGACCTTGACACACACTCATGAGATCTCATGATGATATCATTTCCAGTTTTATGCTTTTTTTCTGCATGCTGGTTGCACAACACAATGTTGATTTAATGGCCAAAAAAAAGTTTTTCAAATATTAATATTTGAACAAAACTGCTTACTGATTTTTTTCTAAGAAACGATAATAAAACATTATGCCAAACTACTCAATAAGGTTTATTTCCTAGAAAATACAAAGTACTTCACATGCATAACTCTGAATCAGAATTTTTCTCTTTATACATAACAAAAATCTGAAAACTGAAAATTGTTGTGCGCTCAGACCTTCGGACCCCACTGGAAAACAAAACAAAACAAGACAAAACACAAAACACAAAACAAAAAAACAAAAAAAACAAAAAACAAAACACAAAACAAAATACACAAAAAACAAAACACAAAACACAAAACAAAAAAACAAAACAAAACAAAACAAAACAAAACAAAACAAAACACAAAACAAATACTGTAGAAACAAAATAAAATACCACATGATCCTGTTTTCTATGCTTTTACTTTCCACACAGTCGTGGTTTCCATGATTTAGCATCACATCTTCAGATATTACAATTTACAGGCAACACTACCTCAAGGAAAAGTAAAGCGGGCCATCACTGCACTGGAGCTTTTAGCGCTGTCACAATTCAGAGCTATTTTTTCCAGTTTGTGTGAGGGAGAACCTTAGTGGTCTCATTTTCCCCACGGTCATTTGTCTTCCCTCTGTTCGGAACAATGAAGGCGTATTGTTTTTTCCTATTAATATCCCTCCGCACGCTCTCGGAAGACCTGAACTACATACGTCACCTGCTTGATGTTTGCTTCAGTACACCTTCAAAGTGTTGTGGAATCCTTTATGTGTGATTACATAAAATTGCTGATGAGTGCCGAAGGGAAAATATTCAGTTTGCTTGAGCAACTGCTAAAACAAATTGTTAACACATGAGAACATCTCAATGTGGATGTTATCCTTATGTGGTCCTCAAAAAAGCAGTAGTTTTTGTAATACAAATTGTTTTGTATTAGTTTGCTGAAATTATGTTTAAATATGCGAAAAGGGGATTATCTGATTAAGCATGCATTTGAATACAAAACAAAAAAATCTGAACATTGGATAAACCCAAGTTCAAAATTCTTGTTTTATTTTGCTAACATATTAGAGTTAAAGGTTTTGACTGAGGGTTTGATCCTGTAGTTTGATACGAGCACATCTGAAAAATAGTGGCAGACACAGAGTGAGCTGCTGCAAGGCAAGTGCATAATCCAATTTGTCCTAAACATAAGACATGAATTATATTAAGGGCTTTAAAATAGCTCGTAAGATATAGTTAACACGTGTATTTTAAAGCGGTTGCCCCATCAGATGCTCTGACAGGCCACTTGCACTGTTTAATGCGTCTGAGATGTGCTGTTTTCCTCAGTGCATAACTTATATTTCACAGATATATTTTCCATCTGTAAATGTCAGAAAGTCATGGATATGTTTCTGAACGAGCGCCGCCACGCACATGCATGCCAAACAGACAGAGCGCAATAGAATAGGAGTGCAATAATTATGACTAAAATATATAATTTGCTCAAATATTTGTTGTTGGACAATAAATGTGCCATATGTAGAAGTTTAAACCTATAAGTAAGTGTATTTATATGATAGCACTAACTATACAGTGACTGTAATTGGGGTAATCAAAGCAGCCTAATACAATTAGTCTGTGCTTTTGTTTTTTATTTATTTTCGTTCTTAGTTTAGCGAGTTTAACTTTAAAAAGCATTATTTTTGTTTTTAGATTGTAATGATACAATGCTATTATGTAATGTGATTTTAACCCTTTTTTGCACATAACATACAGCATAGTCTATATATGGTTGCATTCATTTTATTTGTTTTCATAGCCTTTAATAAGTTCATTGTTTGTTGGACAATTTTGGGCAGGATTTGAATTTTAAAATACCAAGAAAATCTACATACATTATATATATATATATATATATTAGGGCTGCACATTTAATCGAATTTCTAGTGGCGATTACAATTATGGATGCCACAATTACGTAATCGTTCAAAGCGGCAATTAATCGTTCAAAGTTCACTCATGTTATTCTGCGTGCTAAAGATGCATTTTTTTCTTTCTACATGTTATCTTAAGGGTTTTTCCCATTATTTTGATTTTAGTTTTAGTATAACATTATAATACAATTCATATTTTTACTTTTTTATAATTTAAAGAAGAAACCAATACGATGTATAGTGGACATTTGAGGCTTAATACTATAGAAAAGCACTAAAAGTTTTTCAGTTAGAGTGTTTTCAGCTTGTTTATTTTCATATAAAAATACGGCATGCAGTTGCATTAATATATATATTAATCACAATTCAGGCAAAAAAAAAAAAATACTGAGATATGATTTTTTGCCCATATCGCCCAGCCCTACTAAATAAATAAATACACACACACACACCACTCTGTACACACTTTTAGAATCTAAATAGAAATAAAACTAACATCTGCTGTATGTACTGTAAGTGCTAATGAAGTGGAGATTTCTGGTTTTAAAAAACTAATTTTGAGAAAACGTCCTTCAAAGTTAAGTAATTGAAATCTAATAGATAAAGCATAATAAAATAAACACTTAAATGTGTTTTTTGAATGCTTTCTGAAAAAAAAAAAAAAAGTTTTAGAAGCAAAATAGCCTAAAATCTCTTCAGCGCCTGAGAAAAAAAAAATAAAACAATGGTTTTGCCTGCACTTCTAAAAATAAAGATTCTTTAAAGTTTCATCTTAAAGGTTCAATTAAGAACCTTTAACATCCATGCAACCTTTCCATGGTACAAAAGATTATTTACAGTGGAAAAATATTCTTTAGATTAAAGGTTCTTCAGATTCTTTACATTACGAAAAAAGGGTTCTTTTAATAACTGTTCTCTAAAATGGTTCTTCTATGGCATCTCTGCAAAAATTAACCACAGGCTTATTTTTAAGAGTGTAGTGTCTTTTATTGTTTTTAACGTTCCTCACCTGCTCTCGTAGGCGATCTGTTTCTTCCTGATACTCGGCTAATTGTTTTTTCCATTGATCAATGCTGCTGTTAGCTTCATGAACAGCAGCCACCAGCTTAGCGTTGCTGTCCCGAAGAGAAAACAGCTCGGCCTCCGAGTTCCTCTCGCATATCGACCTGTGAACAAACCAACATCTGGGTTTCAATTATACTCCGGTCCTTCCTTCTGGAAGCTGAGGCAAAGACGAATTTCATCGAACGGCAGCAGATGGTAAACGCATTTGAAATGTCATTTCTTTTGTGTTACCTTTATAACAAGAAAATCAGAAACAAGCTGTGTGCAAAAGATTACTGATGTCCCTTGCCAGCTTTCAGATTTAAAGGAGAAGCATGTTTTAACAGCTTCTTTAATCTCATCTTATTTATTTCCTGAACACTGTGGCTTTGAGATGTTTTCAGCATCGGCGTATTCAGTGTTGTGTTTGTATGGTGAAGTACATCATGCATGAATCCGTAAAACTTTTGACGTTAAACTCACTGCCAATTACCCCAGAAAACTACTGAGGAGGAAAAGTACGTCAGGCGGATTGATTAGATTCACGTGCATCTGAGTGAGCCAGTGTGGTTCATTTAAATGACAAAATACATCAGATAATTACAATTTTAAACAGCTTGTCTCCAAATAACGTTTTATATTAGATATCACGAACAGGAGACTGAATTATAAAAGCAAATGGGTATCATGGATATCTGAATGTTTTACCCTTCAGAAAGCATCTTCCTCATCTGTTCTTTCTCTGTGGATTCCTCCATATCAGCACTCTTGCTGCGAAACAACTTGTCCTCACTGGAGCCATTGACACCAAGCAATGGAGGAGACTGACGGTCCTCACACAGCACCTGATAGACAATATTATAAATGCTTTTGTTTTTAATGAACGCCAAGGCTGCATTTGTGTGCTCAAAAATACAGTAAAAACACTAATATTGTGAAATATTATTGCAATTTAAAATATAGGTTTTATATTGTCATATATTTTAGAATTAAATTTATTCCTGTGATGCAAAGCTGAATTTTCAGCATCATTACTCCAGTCTTCAGTGTCACATGATCCTGCAGAAATCATTCTAATATGCTGATGTGCTGCTCAAAAAAAAAAAAAAGACATTTATTATTATCAATGTTAAAAACAGTTGTGCTGGTTAATGTTTATGCAGAAACCATGATATAATCTTATTCATATATTTTGGGTATGTGTGTGTTAGAGTAGAGAGCAAATATGCATTAAATTGATCAAAAGTGACAGCAAAAACATTTATAATGTTACAAAGGATTCTATTTCAAATAAAAGCTGTTCTTTTGAACTATATATTCATCAAAGAATCCTGAAAAAAAAAAGTTTCCACAAAATATTTAGCAGCAAAATTTTTTTTTAACCATCATAATAATAACCATTATTAATAACTGAGCACCTATAATAATTGATCGCGTGACACTGAAGACTGGAGTAAAATTACATTTGAAAATATATTAAAAACAAATTTAAAATATATTAAAATAGAAAAGTTTTTATTGGAATAATATTTCACAAAATTACAGTTTTTACTGCATTTTAGATTAAATAAATGCAACCTTGGTGAGCATAAGAGACTTTTTTCAATAAACTATAAATAATAAACTACCATTCAATAAATGGTAGGGTATGCATCTCAACCACAACATAAAAATAACAACCAGTTTTTACAGAATTTTTATATCAGTGCAACATAAATGAGTAGATATTTACAACATTTATGAAATCTCTACTCCTAAATGCCACCACTGAATTAGTGTTGAAATGTCCACATTTAATGAAAGACAGTCCCAGCGAGCGTTCATTTTCCATCCCATGGTTCAACAGTATGAGAATTTAAAAAAAAAAAAACACAGGTTGATGAAGAAACTTGAGCAGTCTGCACATGAGACTGAGCAGGGCATGAGGCAACATGTGGCGTTGTTCTTTGATTCAGATTCGAAAGGACATCAGTTTATTTCAACTTGCTGTTCATGGAGACTTGAGAAAATCTGAACAGTACTTCTGAAAGAACTGGGCTCTTTTGCTTATACTGTATACACTGTAAAAAAATTCCGTAAAATTTACGGTAAAAAAACAGCAGCTGTGGTTGCCGGAATTTTACCGTAAAAACTATGGTAGCAATGTTTTAGGTTTTACGGTTTTAACTTAAATTTACAGTTGAATACCGTAATTTCAGTGATATAATGTTAATATACCAACCTATTGAAGTACTGAAATCTGTTTTGTACCTTTGTAATACACTGATAACCACCAAATGCAGGTGGTGATGAGAAAGTCACATGATGAACCAAAGCCCATCACAAGCAGCTTTTAAATAATAACATATATAGAAGGTGCGCAGTGTCATTCACACAAACACTAAACACCATCATGGTAACACACATGAAACTGAAATAATGCAATAAACATTCATTTAACAACATTAGGTGTAACACACAACCCTAATATACAAAACTGATAAGAAAAATTATTTTAACAAAAAAAACATCAAATTTGAAATGTAATGCAGGGAATTCTGGGAATGTCAATTTACGGTTATTCACTGTAAATTATACGGTCTTTTTCACTTCCAAAAACGGTATACCAATATCCAATACATGTAATGCCCAATACAGTTTTTCACCGTATATAGTAGGGGAATTTACCGTTAACCATTTAACAGGTTTTTACTGTAGCATTTTTACAGTCTTTTACCGTTAAATTCACGGTCATTTTTTACAGTGGCCGCAAAGCGCCGTTTCAAACACGTACAGTGTTTCTGTGCAGCGGTACACACTTGCTCTCAGAAAAGCTTGTATAACTCATCAATCTCAAACTCGGCGTTCCCCAAAGGAAGACGTTCTATTTCTCATCCGACCGCTCAGGCCGATGACTTGTTTGCCTTCTCTGTAGCGGTTCGTAGGGAATTTGAGGTGGAGCTTTCTGTGTTTAATATATTAAAGGTAGAACAAGAGGAATCAGAGACACGACATCTCCACTGCATAGTCAGTGGCTCGGGAGCTCCATTCCTTCAATAATGCATCTTGCAGATTTCTACATTTTTAATGAGGGATTACAGATTTCCAGAATATTCCTCTCTTATCGTGAGCCGATGTCAAACTGTAGAAAAATGATACTGGACTTTAGCAACACTATTAGAAAGAGCTCAAATTAAACCACCTCAATCTTACCCAAAATATCATTCAAGACTCATGCTTGATGAGCGCTACTGAAACAGGAAGTTGGAGCAGGACATGACGAATGGCTTGTCTTTTTTCTTTATTTTTTTTTTAATGATTACATTTTTCAGGAAAAAAAAAATGTAAATGAAATCAGTCTAGTTAGTGCAGAAGATATTAGTGGGAGTAGTGTTACTTTAATATGATTATGTATATACTATTTTAATAATTATTAATACTTTGGATTAGCTTTTATTTTTATATTTTCAGTTTTTGTCATTTTATTGAAACGGGAGGAGATATATGGGAATAGTGTTATTTTAGCATTATTATTTATATACTATTACAGCATTTATATTTTGTTTAGTATTTTTTAAATATTTTGAATTTGCTTTTATTTTATATTTAGTTTTTTATTTTAATTTTAGTTTTATCAAAACAGGAAGTTAGAGCAGGTTGGACATATTTTATTTTTATTTTTTTAAATAGCCAATAGTTTAGTCAGTCAGTTTAGTTAGATGAGGTATTAGTGGGAACGGTGTATTTTTAGTATCATTATTTTTATACTATTATAATATTTATTAATATTTTTAATTCGCTTTTATTTTTATATTTTCAGTTATCATATTTTTTATATTTTCTTATATTTTATAGTTTATAAATATATTTTGTTTTTATATTTATACATTTTAGTTTCTATTTTAGTTTACATTTTTGTCATTTTGTTATGTCCTTTTATCATTTTTATTAGTTTTGTTGTTTAAAGTATTTCTATTTAGCTTTATTTTTATTTCAGTTTTAGTATTATTACTTTTCATATTTTAACATTTTAAATTAGTTGCCAAGGTTTTAGTTTTTCTTCTAATATTACCATTTTATTTCACTTAACAAAAACAATAAAAACCCAGAGTGGGAGGGACTTTATTATTCTAGACAGCATTTGATTGGACAGGTTTCTGACTACAGCCCTGAGTTCAAGATGATTGTCATCAATATATTTTTAATAAATATGTATATATTTTGCCAAGAAAAAAAAAAGACTGCCTTAAATGTGTCAAAGATATGTCATTTTAATTTTGTTGATAATTTATCAGTACACTTGTATATAGATGGCCCCAAAAAAGCCACAACACTCCCAATTCTGATTCCATAAGGTCTTGAAAAATGGTTCCTGTACAAACTGGGACAAACGCAGAAATATGTCATCTTGCATGACAGTGTTTCATATCCAGGGCTTCCTGAGGGGTTCGAGTAACAACATAGCGAATGGTGTCAGCTGCACAGGAGACACAGGTGTGTCATTGTGTGTGGAAACAGACGCAAGCTCACCTGAGACAGCTGAGAAAGACACAATCCCATCACCAAAGAAAATACATGAAAAGAAAGAAGATATAAGCATTCATTAATTACTGTAATCACTCATACTTAAAGAGTTTGACCAAAAACATCAGTGTTACACAGGCAAGTAGGGGTACTTTCAGTATCTAAGAGTGCATTAAGTATCCGAAAGTTTACAGACAAACTTATGGGTTTTTCTTTTTTCCTCAGCATTATTGCCATTTGATTATTACTGATGACATCATAGACAGTGGCAGCTTTAATAGGCTGCATTCACACTAACGCACAGATCTGTTTCCACATATCAGATGTTTTGTCCTGTTTTGAAAACATAACTGACTGTTTACACATTAATTTCGTATCATACAAGTATTCAGAGATGCAAGTGCATTTAACCGCAGCCGCGAGCTTCAGGACAAACAAACACAAAGCACATGTGAAAGTCTGTCAGAACGTAAGTTTCGTGCATCTAATACGTACTGCATTCCAAACGGCAGAAATGAAAGCATATCTAAAGTAAAATACTAAAATAACAGCGAGTGGAAACACAGTCACGCAACGCACACCTGTCTCACAGCGCATATTCTGTGCAATGAAGCCGCCGCGATTGTCTCTAGCGCGCTCACGTGCCATATGCGGGAAAAATCCAGCTCCGATTTAAAGGGGTCATATGATGTTGCTAAAAAGAACATTATTTTGTGTATTTGGTGCAATGAAATGCGTTTATGCGGTTTAAGGTTAAAAAAAATGTATTTTCCACATACTATACATTATTGTTTCTCCTCTATGCCCCGCCTTTCTGAAACGCGTCGATTTTTACAAAGCTCATTGGTCTGAAAAGCGAGGTGTGCTCTGATTGGCCAGCTATCCAGTGCGTTGTGATTGGCCAAATACCTCAAGCGTGTGACGGAAATGTTACGCCCTTTACCATACTGTGATGGCGTGTCCCGGCTGGAGCGACAAAAACTTTAAAACCCATTATAAACGAGGCATTTGTTGCATCCAGTGGGGACATAATTACTTATTATAATGACTTATACTGTCTTTTTACACGTTGCGTTGCATCGCGCCGCGTAAACATAAAACCATGTCTGCATTTGTGATCGGAGAAAT
>NW_015641018.1:2762659-2807740 GCF_001515625.1 Sinocyclocheilus rhinocerous
AAGAGAAAGGAAAAACTTGAAATCGCATCATATGACCCCTTTAAAAATAGAGTGCATTTTTAATACTCACGTGACAAGCGTGTATGCGAATGACATCAGTAGGCTATAATCAATTATGGTCTATTACTGCATCGATGCAGAATCGTCCACATCCAATGCAATGATTAATTCCGACACCCCTACAGGCAACATACACTTTCTTGCAAAAGATTCAATACTCTGACAAAACGAACCGTCTAAAAACATTCTTTGGCATACGAGAGACATTCACTGATGTTTCGCTATTAAAATAGCCATTATATAAACAGAATACTGGATTCGGCCAGAAAGCTCTTAGAAGCAGACACACATATAGATCCAGTGATCAAAGAGTGCATCATTCTGTTTCACTTATTTATATACTTCCATTCTTCACGAAAGACCCCAAAAACACTTTATTAATTAATAAGGGCAGCATTATTCAGCACACACGGTTGCTGTTTTGAACTCTGAACACTCAGGTTCGATTAAATAATGAATAGCTCTTAGTCAGCGGCCTGTTTCATGTGCTCTAGAGAGGCACGTTTGAACGCAAAGAGCTCATAGGACGAAAAGCCTGTCATGGCCATTAAACCACTACAGAATACTGAATGTGAGCTCACAACACATCAAGCATTTTGCCGTACTATTAATGGGTAAGTTTGTCAATTTTCAACCAGCCTTGTATTGTAACAATGTCGGTGGTATAAGTAAATAAACAATTGGTATTATTTTTCTGTTACCTGCACCAAGATATCAATGTTTATTTGTCAGCAAAAATCTGCCAGATGAAAAAAAAAAAAAAAACATTTCTAGACAGCCAACTTTCATTAAAACACCATCTTGCCAGCAGTGAACTGTCCCTTTAAGCCTTGTGTGTCAATTTAAAGTTACACAGAGGTCCTTAGAGGACAAAAATATCAATGTCAAAAAACTGTCATAAAAATATTATATACTGTATGAATATTTTTTCCGCATTCACTGACATAGATCTTTTTACCAACATCAGTTCTGAAATTCTGATCATAACCTACCATATTTTTATTAATTTTTTTCATTTTCAGGATTTTAACCCTTTAAATGCCAGTTTGTTAACATAATGCCACTGTGGTTGTTTTAATGCAAAAAAAAACAAAAAAACACATACAAACATTTGTAGAATTCACAAATGTGCAATACACATTTTTAAGAAATTTAAAATAAAATAAAATTAATTCAAATTTTAAGGCCTTGCTGGCATAATCAAAACCTATGAATAAAGAATGCATGATATTATGCTTTAATGGTGCTGAGATTAAATACTGCAGTTTTAATGGGTTTCAATGGGTACATTTTTTGTCCTTAAAGTCCTGAGTGCAAGTATTTATTGTAAGAAGTGTATAATATATGATTTTTTTTTAGATTGCTCTAATGAGAAAGAGGTTGGGAAAATAACGTTCTGATTAGTATATAAGCGTTGTTTGTCGCTTTAAAACCTCAAGATTTTTCACACACCAAGGACGATAACTATAAAGTTGTAATATTTGTTCTAATTCTAGGAGAATAGGAAAGTCCACAGCTATAACACTAGAACGAACAACACAGAGCAACAATATCTTCGAAAAAAAAAAATATATATATATATATATATATATATATATATATATAAAATATTTTTTTTCTCCAAGCAAAATGTAACTATTTATTTCATTAGATTTTTCATTACAAAGCATATTTTCCTTTTTTTATCTGTGCATTTTTTTTTTTCAAAATCCCAATTATTCTCATTGGTGATTCTCATTACTGTAATAGTATTTTTACTGTATAAATTCAATTCTATTCAATTTAAATCATCAAATATAATATATAATGTAACAATTTCTCATTTATTTCTTTTGGTTTGGGGGTGAAATATCACCTGGACAGTTTTTCACTAAATAAATATACTGCACAGCTCATGGTAAACAAGTCAAACCGGAATGAGCAGCTTAAAGGGGTCATATGATGCGATTTCATTTTTTCCTTTCTCTTTGGAGTGTTACAAGCTCTTGGTGCATAAAGAAGATCTGTAAATTTGCAAAGACTAAAGTCTCAAATCCAAAGAGATATTCTTTATAAAAGTTAAGAGTCAGCCACAAACCGCATAAACACATTTCATTACACCAAATACACAAAATAATGTTCTTTTTAGCAGCATCATATGACCCCTTTAATCAAAAAATATGCATTATATAAATGAGTGTCCTGATCTGATGTGTAAGTAGACTCTGATATATTCTCAGGCCGGCATGATAATTAAGGAATGAGTGTGTCACAAATGGTGAATGAAAAAAGTTAGCCAACTGTAAAGTAAAATGAACAAGGCTTTTGAATTCCCCGGGTGACCGCATGGAGTTACATAACACTACACAGGCTACAACCAGTGTCTCCGTGTCACCTCCTGGCATGTGAGGACATGCTTTGTGACTCACACACACTTCCTAAGAATTCAAAAAAACAATAAACATGGTGAAACACTTCTCTTGTGGGACTGGTTTGATACATCGTGCCATGTGCTAGGTATCATATCACTAGAGGCCAGACTAGAGATCCACTGCGCTATTGTTAGTGCGTTAATAGTGATGGAATGAAATGCTCTGGCACGTTATCTGAATCAAGCAGCTGAAAAGTATGACATGAGTTATTATATGTCTAAATTTTAATCACTGCATTATGTTAGCGTAATGCTTTCAGTCACACTTCCGAAAGGTTTAGCTGAAGTTAAATATGAGTTACTGTGTTTACCTGTGGAGAAGAGATGTTTAGGCCAGGACTCAACAGCTCAAACTTCTCCTGTGATTTATCCCGGATGAGCTGCGCAGCCTCCTTAAACTCTTTAAACTGCTCTGAGAACTGCACAGACAATTACAGAGAAAACCTTCATAGTAACTTTATCAAATCTTTTTAACAACTGTATAGAAATTAGTTACAAAAGGCCATGATATATTGGCAATAAATATGTGGCAAAAATTGTTAGCCATGACTTGAAGCAAATCCTCTTTAAAAATATCACTTAACATTACATAATTAATACATATACATTACCTCTTGCTTTATGTTATGGATCAAACATTTTCAAAATTTGCCCTGTCATAAATACTGGTTAACCTAGAATATTTCTCATTTAAGGGGATGAGAACATGCTTGCAAAGTTTTGCCACTCTGAGGTGTTGTGGAATGTGTATACGTGCATGCAAATTTTTTATTAATATTATGATGTTTGCAAGTCTGTTTGACCCACAATTAATGGCAGTTGCACTGACCCAAAATTAATAAAAATAGAACTGATGTATTTTGTCATATAAGGTTAACCTTTTGAGATTATTTACATTTACATTTATGCATTTGGCAGATGCCTTTATCTGAAGAAATGTACACTGCATTAAAGCCAAGGTGTAAATTTTGATCAGTTCTAGCATAGTACTTTTGCTGGGAATCCAACCCATGATCTTGGCATTACTAGCACTACTACTGCTCGACTGCTTGAGCTTCATGAAAGCATACAAAAATAAAAATAAATAAATAAATACAAATTTTAAATTAAAATTTTTAAATAAATTTTAAAATTGTTTAAAAAAACATTCTTAAAAATGTATTAAAAAATTCAATAATTTTAAATGTAAAATAAAACAAGTTACAATACTGTTTATAATTCATCAACATTTTTGATGAAGGAAAGTAGTTATATACTGTATATATATATATATATATATATATACACACACACACTCAAAATATTCTAATATTTACATTTGAGTTTCATTAAATCCATCCCTACAGTATAAATCCCGGGTATGTCTTGTTCTTTGAAACCACAATAATGGGGAAGACTGCTGACTTGGCAATGGTCCAGAAGACGATCATTGACACCCTCCACAAAGAGGGTAAGTCACAGAAGGTCATTACTGAAAGGGGTGGCTGTTCACAGAGTGCTGTATCAAAGCATATTAAATGCAAAGTTGACTGGAAGGAAGAAATTGGGTAGGAAAAGGTCCACAAGCAACAGGGATGACCGCAAGCTTGAAAATACTGTCAAGCAAAGTCGATTCAAACACTTGGGAGAGCTTCACAAGGAATGGAGTGAAGCTGGAGTCAGTGCATCAAGAGTCACCACGCTCAGACGTCTTCAGGAAAAGGGCTACCAAGCCACTTCTGAAACAGAAACAACATCAGAAGCATCTTACCTGGGCTAAGGAGAAAAATAACTGGACTGTTGCTTAGTGGTCCAAAGTCGTCTTTTCAGAGAAAAGTAAATTTTGCATTTAATTTGAAAATCAAGGTCTGTAGTCTGGAGGAAGACTGGTGAGGCACAGAATCCAAGCTGCTTGAAGTCCAGTGTGAAGTTTCTGAAGTCAGTGATGATTTGGGGTGCCGTGACGTCTGCTGGTGTTTGGTCCATTGTGTTTTATCAAGTCCAAAGTCAATGCAGCCATCTACCAGAGGATTTTGGAGCACTTTATGCTTCCATCTGCTGACAAGCTTTATGGAGATGCTGATTTCCTTTTCCAGCAGGACTTTAGCACCTGTCCACAGTGCCAAAATCACTTCCAAGTGGTTTGCTGACCATAATATTAGTGCTTGATTGGCCAGCCAACATGCCTGACCTGAACCCCATAGAGAATCTATGGCTGATAGCTTCCATGCCACACCTCACTGATGCTGGAGTTTGTGCTAAAGGAGCCCAGAGCAAGTATTGAGTGCATAAATGAACATACTTTAAAGAACTTGAACTTTTCTGCTTTGCAAATCCTTTTTTTGAATGATCTTAGGAAATATTCTAATATTTTGAGATACTGGATTTTATTTATTTTATTTTATTTTAATGAGCTGCAAGCTCTAATCATCAAAATAAAAAAAAAACCTGAAATGTTTTATTTACATGTAATGAATCTAGAATATATGAAAGTTTCACTTTTTGAAATGTTAACTTTTTCAAATTTTTTGAGATGCACCTGTATATACACACACACACACACACACACATACATATATAGTTGTTAAATTGAAGCGGAAATATTTTTAATTACATTTTTTTTTTCATTTTGTGTACTTTTTGTATTCTAATAAATTAAATAATTTGGCCTGTAAATGTCTCCTTGTTTCCATTTATCAAAGGCACACATTTTAAACATTTTTATTGCTCCACTAACGTTTTTGAATGCACTCTCAAATATTTCAACTTGGGATCACATGTGCCCCTTGGGAAAAACATAAGCGTCAAGTCCTGTGTAAACACAAATATCAATCCATTTTCTGGTTTGTTTTGACAATTTATGTTGATTTATTTAACCCACAACATTCCTTTTAAGCATGAAGGGACACAACCTCATGTCATTTCAAAGCTGTACGAATTTCTTTCTTCTTCTGAACACAAAAGAAAATATTTAGAAGAATGTGGGTAAACAAACAGATGATGGTAGCCACTGACCTTCATAGTATTTTCTTCCATCCATGCTATGGAAGTCTATGGCTATACCTTCAACTGTTTGGCTACCCACATTCTTCAAAACATCATCTTTTGTGCACAACAGAAGATAGAAACTCATAGAAGTTTGGAACAACATGAGGGTGAGTAAATGATGACAAAATTCATTTTTGGGTGAAATATCCCTTTAATAAAAGCGTTCTGCAACATGCATTTACCTGCTGAAGCTGCTGCTCTGTGGCAAACCCAAGGCCATACACTGTGTTGGCTCTGCTGTCCGCCCACTGGCCAAACTTCTGTGACGTTTTCGTGAAGGTCATATTAGGTGTAATGATGCTATTAATAATCGCCTTCATTAGAGCAAAACACAAAGATACCACCTTTTAATAACAACAACAACAACTGCATCTTTTGATTAAAAAAACTGCATCAACAACACTGAGTTGGACGACCCGTAGATGAGGTCTCTCACCTTAGTGCCCCCTACGCTGATAATGCGATACACGCTCCTGTCGGCATCATAGAAGAAGGAGACGGTGATGGCGTGTTTGCTGGCTGGAATCCAATTTCGTTTAGTGGCCGGGTCAATTTGGAAGACGTGTGCCTTCAAGCTGAATATTGGCTGCTCCCTACCAAGAAAAAAAATATATTCATAACATACTCTGCATTATTTAATTCTCCATTAGGATGCCATCAGCTGCATTATTCTTGGGCTGATTTAGGTTGATTTTTATATCAGAGGTGTGTTCAGCAGCACTTGTGACAGGAGTGAGAAGCACCCAATGCAAGGTCAAGTGTGGGACATCAGAGCCAGATGTGATTATGATGGGGCACAGCCGTGCTAACAGGCTGAGAAAGGCCCGGTCTGGACTGTCTGACACATCACCTCATCGTCTTATCACCAAATCAACATGTGATGATTATGGACGGATTAATCAAAGATATATTTCTGACCTATGAAAATGGCTCAGACTCCAGACTGTTCAACGCAAACAAACACAAAGTATTGGATGACCCTTGAGCAAGACACATGAATAGATGAATTTGCTAAAGGACTACCTAATAAATTGTTTATTTTTTACCAAAAAAGTAATTGTGACGAGAGGGGCGGGGCCGAGAGCCGTGGGAACGGAGCGAGGCCGGTGGAGTAATTGCTAATGCGCGACACCTGCGCCACTCACCGGTCTCGAGTCTCACGGAGGAGCTCCGGAAGGATAAAGGAGGAGTGACTACAGTGTTGGACGAGAGAGGACCAGGCCTGGAGTTTATTTTGTGTTTTGGTTTCGTTTGTGCGCGGCAGTCGTCCGTGAGGGGCTGTCGCGCTATTTTGTGTTTATTTTATTATTAAAGTTTATATTTAGAAGAATGTGGGTAAACAAACAGATGATGGTAGCCACTGACCTTCATAGTATTTTCTTCCATCCATGCTATGGAAGTCTATGGCTATACCTTCAACTGTTTGGCTACCCACATTCTTCAAAACATCATCTTTTGTGCACAACAGAAGATAGAAACTCATAGAAGTTTGGAACAACATGAGGGTGAGTAAATGATGACAAAATTCATTTTTGGGTGAAATATCCCTTTAATAAAAGCGTTCTGCAACATGCATTTACCTGCTGAAGCTGCTGCTCTGTGGCAAACCCAAGGCCATACACTGTGTTGGCCCTGCTGTCCGCCCACTGGCCAAACTTCTGTGACGTTTTCGTGAAGGTCATATTAGGTGTAATGATGCTATTAATAATCGCCTTCATTAGAGCAAAACACAAAGATACCACCTTTTAATAACAACAACAACAACTGCATCTTTTGATTAAAAAAACTGCATCAACAACACTGAGTTGGACGACCCGTAGATGAGGTCTCTCACCTTAGTGCCCCCTACGCTGATAATGCGATACACGCTCCTGCCAGCATCATAAAAGAAGGAGACGGTCGGTGACGGCTTGCTGGCCGGAATCCAATTTCGTTTAGTGGCCGGGTCAATTTGGAAGACGTGCGCCTTCAAGCTGAGTAGTGGCTGCTCCCTTCCAAGACAAAAAATAAATAAATAATAATAATAATTATATAGTGTATATATATAGTGTATATATATATATATATATATATAAGCTTGTGAATGAGAATCGAATCGAATCGTGAAATTTGTGTCAAAACCCAGCCCTAATATATATATATATATATTATTCATAACATGCTCTGCATTATTTAATTCCCCATTAGGATGCCAACAGACACATTATTCTTGGGCTGATGTAGGTCGATATAATATCAGAGGTGTGATCACAGAAACAGCAGCTCTTGTGACGGGAGTGAGAAGCACCTAATGCAAGGTCAAGTGTGGGACATCAGAGCCAGATCTGATTATGGAGGGGCACAGCCGTGCTAACAGGCTGAGAAAGGCCCGGCCTGGACTGTCTGACACATCACCTCATCCTCTTATCACCAAATCAACATGAGATGATTATGGACGGATTAATCAAAGATATATTTCTGACCTGTGAGAATGGCTCCGACTCCAGACTGTTCAACGCTGCTAGCAAACAAACACGAAGAATGAGGTGACTCTCGAGCGAGGTACATGAATAGATGCATCTGCAGCAATTTTTATGTTACACCATGTCCTAATCGAACACAATATCATAAATGCAATAAAAATGTACACTAATATTACAAAGTTTATGCTTAAATGCTTAAAAGGAAGTCTCTTATACTCACCAAGGCTGCATTTATTTGATACTGTAAAATCAGTAATATTGCAAAATATTATTACAATTTAAATGAACTGTGAACTCTATTGGGATATATATTTTTTATATTTTAAAATGTAATTTATTCCTGTGAGGCAAAACTGATTTTTTTAGCATCATTACTCCAGTCTCAGAAATCATTAATATGCTGATTTGCTGCTCAAGAAATATTTCTTAATATTATAAATGTTGAAAACAGTTGTTCTGCTTCATATTTTTGTAGAAACTGTGATTCGCTTTTTTAATGAATAGAAAGTTCAAAAGAACAGCATTTATTTGAAAAAACAAGAATTTTTGTAGCATTATAAATGTCTTTACTGTCAATTTTGATCAATTTAATGCATTTATGATGAATATAAGTATCCATTTCTTTAAAATAAAAAAACCTTACTGACCCCAAACTTTTGAACAATAGTGTACATGCATGCATTTTTCACATGCTTTTCTCCAACGTGATACAGTGCATTAAAACTACATAATTTACGAATTTATCAGTAAAAAATATATTTATAATGTATCTCTTCATTGTAAATCGCAACAAGCAACAGGAGATTTTTTTTTAGGGCTTGCCTTGATTTCAGAAATGTGAAACATACTCTACACAAGTATGTGAACAGACAAAGTATTCCAGCCTTTATTGATCATACCATTTTGTTGCATTCTTACCGTTGCCAAAAATGGCCACCATAATCAGTGTAAAAAAATATATAAAGAGAAAGTTCAATCGAAAATAAAAATTTTATAATTTACTTATCCTTATGGCAAAAATAAAAATTTTATAATTTACTTATCCTTATGGCATTCCAAACCTATATGGCTTTCTCTCGTGGGATAAAAAGAAGATATTCTTTTTGTCCGTACAGTAAAAGCCAATGGGGTCAATGTTGTACCCACTGACTTTCATTGTATGGATAAACAATACACTGAGACATTACTCAAAATATCCTCTTTTTTGTGTTCTGTTGAAAAAAGAAAGTCAACTATCCCTTTAAAATCACTAGATTCAAAGTGCGCTCAAATGTAGCATAATCTCTAGTACGTCGGTGCCCTCTTGATCAGCTCGCTGTCAGCCAGAAAGTAATGGTCTGATGCTAATGGCAAGTCAGCGAGTAATCTCTCATTGAATTCTACCCATCAGTCCAGATTCATATCAGCCCTGTCCACACAACGCTGAAGGTCACACCTGTGTCATCAGTGTTGTGGCACCATAGCAAACTCTGGATCCATCAATCTTTCCTGAATTAAACCTCCAGAGGCCAAAGTGACATTTTGGTAATGCTTAATCACTCTGGCATTCTGGGAAGGTTATCTAGGACAGAACACCTCCGGAAAAGGCTGTGCAGGTGCTCCATGCAGAAACTGTTTATCAAGCACTTCTGTTGCACAGTATGGTACATAAAAAGAGCTCCACTCCAACTTCTACAGTAATTTCACACCGCAGCCAATGTCTTCGTTCAGAGACCGAGCCTCCTGGATAGTTCCCAAGACCCCATTGCATGTTTTTTTATGCCTCTTAGTTGAAAGACCCGATCAAATCCTGCAAATACTGAAAGTAGGAACAGCAGACCACATAATAAACAAAACGGAAAAGAGACAAGTCTTTCTGTCAAGGAGAAGTCACCTGCTGGGTAATAGCATGCTGTTCTAAAATTTCACATCTGATTTATGTGATCTCTGACCCAATTACAAAGAAATCTCCAATAGCGCCAAATGTATTTACAGAGTGCCATTCGAGCCCATCTGAGAGCGGCCCATCTCAGTTCATTTTTCTCGCCTGCACAGAAGAGAATTTGACTCCTTTTCAACAAAGCCAGCCTATTATGCACCATCAAACATGCATGTTTAAACAGTTTACTTCCGCGAAACGAATGCATAATAGCACGACTAGGTGACCTATGAGCTCTTTATATATCATAGCATCTTTATCTGAACGCAATATGAGGTCAAACAAGACTTTTACTACAAGATATTGGGAAAGACAAGTAAACAATTTAAATTGAAATCTTCACCTAAATTATGTTTTCTATATGAGAAAAAAAATTATCAATCAAAAAATTCTTTAATATATGAGATAGGGCTGCACGATTAAACGAATGCGATTGTCATGCGCATTTTGTTAAAAAAGCCGGTTCTGTAATCAGCAGGAAATCATCATCACGTGCTTTCAGATGGAGCAGAATTTACTACACATAGCCGTAGTTCACTGACAAGTTACGCAAAAAAATTTGTTGTGACGATTTTATTGCGCGATTATGAAATCGAAGAAATCGTTCGCGATAATGACAGCTGTTTGCGTAGCTTCTCAGTGAACTACGGCTCTGTGAAGTAAATGCTGCTCCATCTGAAAGCATGTGAAAATACCACATTTAATAACACATTTTTATTCCAAACTCACTTCATAACGTCAATCGAGTGTTTGAAATAAATCCTTCTGTGAGATGATGTGGCTTCTTACACAGAATAAGGCACGCAACATATTTCATAGTATTTAAGCAGTGATAAAGGCATTGCATTATAAATATACTTTATTTTAATGAAAATTATAATAATAAATACTCAGATAAACCGTATATTGCCGTAGTCGTGTGTTTATTAGTCACGTTGAATCAATGAAAGCAGTTGAATCTTCTGTTTATTCAGCTGCAGCGATAGGCATTTCCTGGGTTTCTTCTGCGAGGCGTATTTGGAGTTTCAGCGCGAGAGCGCCCTCTGGCCTTTGGATGGAGATTTACTGCTGATCACAGAACCGTGCTTCACTGAAAGATACGCATGTCAATCGCAGCTTCTGTCGAATCGCGATCTCGATTCCATTTCGATTTATCGTGCAGCCCTAATATGAGATATATATTTCAATCAATCAAAAATCCATATTTTGTCTCAATTAAAGTAGCCCCTACTGCTGAGTGTTTATTGCTACAGTTTACCACATTTTGGTAACAGGATTGCAAAAATTTCAAAGCGTGCAGAAAATGAAGAGACAATCAAAGCAGTGAAATATAATTTCTTCTGAAACTTACATGTTCACAAAACCCATTATAAAAACCAATACAACAAAAACTTAAAGGAACCAGCGGCAAATTGACGTCACGGCTCTAGCACCCTGTAACTGGAGAAGTCTGGCAAAAAAAAAAGTAGAAAATTGAAACATATACAAATTATTCACAATCATCAAAATGCATTTAAAAAGATAGGGTAAAATTTCATTTTATGTTCACTTACAGCAGTTTATGTAAAACTTTTGTGATTGGTTGACCATCAATAAATTTTATACATAAATTTAAAAATAAAGTTGTTGTTTTTTTTTACCTTATTCATGGAAAGTAACACATAAGCTGTTTCAGTCTTTCAAGGTTATTCTTCTCAGTAACAATCATGAATGTTGAACAGAGTGAGGTGATTGTGGCGTTCCACAGTTGAATTTGAACAAATGCACAGTTTATAAGCAAACATGCATTTACAATGCGACATGCATCTATTTAAATCATAGAAAGCATTAATAATCCATTATTTTACAAAAACAACCACCAAAGACTACACAAAACAAAATATTTTACAATAATTTTGATGGGAATATTGAAAAATTCTTCCCATTATCAGAGCTGAGAGACAGAGTGACTTAAAAATCCAGTGAGCCGCCTAACTAGTAGACAGCATTTTGCAAATTGCAGGCACGTGCAGCATTTTTGGGCATGACTTTGGTCATTTTCAGCTGACTCGGAACGGACAATTATGACTAATTATGCTGTCTAGTTAGACAGCGCAGTAGATTTTGAAACACAGCAGGAATGTGAGCTCGCGTCCGCCTTTTCCAAACTTACGCCGTCCAAAAATACTGATCCAAACTAAAGTTACACTGAATCTACAACTGTCACACACTAGTAAGTGTTAGCTCTACAGCTTCAAACAGAGGTTATCAGCGCTGTTCAAAACCAATCGTCGTCACTTTCCTGACATTTGTAGTAGACGGAGAGTGAACTCACCCCATTTTCACACAATCAGTGAAATTCAACCACTCCAGCTTTTTTCCACACCTGATCCACGCAGGGTCGGTTTCGGTCCAGTCTCTACTGTTTATATGGCGATAACCATACAGCAATGTAAGTGTCAAAACAGTTGTTGTGCTTTGTTTGCTCCGTTATGGAGTGTTTTTATGGAAATATCCAACACTCTCCTTTGTCTAGTGTCTCTGTTGGTTCTCGGTTTCTCGTCCTCATAGTCCTTTAGTTTCTCTCCGACGGCCTCGCTATTTCCACGCTTCTGAAAAGCCCGAAATAAGCGTACAGTTCTGCTCTTATGTTTCGCTGAGTCCTCATAGTCAAATTTCTCAAGTAATCTGCACCCACTGAAATCTACAGTGTTCACTCATATTGACCTACTCTACTCCTGCATGCTAATGTGATCTGTTGCCCCCTACTGGCCGCGGGACGCAGGAGACCCTTAAACTGAAGCTGGTCGCTCTTATGTCCACAGAACCATCTCTTTATCATGGACTCCATCTTTCCATGAGAGAAACAAAATGGTGTTTTATGAAGCTAATGATTAAAAACTATCTGTCTGTCTGTCTGTCTGTCAGTCTGTCATTTATATGTCTGTTTGTTTATCATCTATCTATCTATCTATCATCTCTCTCTCTCTCTCTCTGTCTGTCTGTCATTTATCTGTCTGTTTATCATCTATCTATCTATCTATCTATCTATCTATCTATCTATCTCATTTATCTGTCTGTCTATCTATCTATCTATCTATCTATCTATCTGTATGTCTGTCTGTCTGTCATTTATCTATCTATCTATCTATCTATCTGTCTGTCTGTCTGTCTATCATTTATCTGTCTGTCTATCTATCTATCTATCTCATTTATCTGTCTGTCTGTCTGTCTATCTATCTATCATTTATCTGTCTGTCTTTCTGTCATTTGTCTGTCTATCTATCTATCTATCATTTATCTGTCTGTCTGTCTGTCTGTCTGTCTGTCTATCTATCTATTCATCAAGCTGTGAGGAAAATGCGTTATTATATTTTTACTTGAAGTGTAACATTGGCTAAATTAACAAAGTTATCATTTAGTAAATGTCTTTTTCTTAAATGGATTTACAGTGGTGGCTAATATCTAGTTTACTATTCAAATGTACATCATAACCATGGTAACTCTTTAAGGGATGTCATTCTGATACTAGTGATTGGCTGCCATATCACCCTGCAGCCCAAGACTGGTTGCCCACTGAAGCTAAGCAGGGTTGAGCTGGTCAGTACCTGGATGGGAGACCTCCTGGGAAAACTAGGTTGCTGTTGGAAGAGGTGTTAGTGAGGCCAGCAGGGTGTTCTCGGTCTGTGTGGGTCCTAATGCCCCAGTATAGTGATGGGGACACTATACTGTCAAAAAGCACCGTCTTTCGGATGAGACATTAAACCGAGGTCCTGACTTTCCATGGTCATTAAAAATCCCAGGATGTCTTTCCTGGCATCCTGGCCAAATTTGCTCATTGGCCTCTGACCATCATGGCCTCCTAACAATCCCCATATCTGCTGATTGGCTTCATCACTCTGTCTCCTCTCCACCAGTAAGCTGGTGTGTGGTGGGCGTTCTGGCGCACTATGGCTGCCGTCGCATCATCCAGGTGGATGCTGAACACACTGGTGGTGAATGAGGAGATGCCCCCTGACAATGTAAAGCGCTTTTAGTGCCTAGAAAAGCACTATTTAAAATGTAATGAATTATTATTATTATTAATGTAAAAGATTCATCTTACGCTATATTGATCCATTTGTTGTGCACTATTTTAAGTTAAATAATTTATTTCAGTTTTTTTTTCTGTTTTATCCCACACTCGTGCTTTTTCTTTTTTAATCCTTCTAGATTCTGAGGAGGTGGAGTTCTTCATCTGTGATTAATTCCCAAATCCTGAACAGTAATCTGAACATTGCACAGAATCACAAACAAAGGTACTTTTGTGAAGACGGGGCAGCAGCGCTTCGCTTTGAGACAGAGAATGTGCAGCTACAGCAGGATGCTGTTCTAACTAAACACTGAAAAAAAGATTCATTGAATGTACTTCATTTTTGTAAGGTAATTGGTTGCATGCTATTTATTTTAGCTACATTTAAATAAACAAATGTTGTTGAAAGTTAGTCAAATAAATTAGTTTATTTAAATGTAGCTAAAATAAATTGATTGTAACCCCTTACCTTAATTTTTTGTAAATTCAATGAATCATTTTTTTTCAGTGAACACATTCCATATTCTGTCACCAACACCTAAGCAATGTCTCTCTCAAATAATTAATACAGATCATAAAAAAAAAATTTAAATGTAATTTTCACTTTTTTGTTACCCTGTTTATGAACCCTCTCAGAAAAAATAGGTACAGAAGAACATTCTTTCAAAAGGTACATCTTTGTACCTTATTTACCCCTGAGGAGTGCATATTAGTACTTTTTTTGTTGTTTTGTTTTTTGAGAGTGAAAAGTATAGTTGAAGAAGTGTTGATAAAAATCTGATAACAGACTAAAATGTCAGTAATCTTTAAAAAATAATAATATTTTTAAATTAAATAAAGGTACCAAAATGTGTGGTCGGTACTTAAAAATGTTTAAAAAAATAAAAAATAATAAAAAAGAGGGAAGAAAACGAAGTTGATTCATATTCAACTTCTTGCACCTCGGATGTGCATTCCATACAGATTTATAATGGTTTTACAGTAGCAACATAAACTGTAGTAACTATGGTTAATATAGTAAAACCCAAGACTCTTGGTTTGTGATGTCTGTTTATTTAAAGCTGCAGTCCGTAGCTTTTGGCGCTTTAGCGGTTAATAAACAGAACTGCGTGCGTCTTGCGGAAGAACATTGTAGCCGGAGCTACTTCTCTCTGTTTATGTCTATGGCGGATCACGCAGGTACTGGGCTACTCCGCAGCGGTACCTACCCGAACCAGTCTAAATAGTCCGAATATAAACACTTATTATAGGTGTACCGTAGTGATTCAGGACAAGCCAAAAACACGGTTTGGAAAATGGATTCATGGTGTATTTGCTTATTATATAAATTTTGTAAATTTTGAACACAAAAAAGTTACGGACTGCAGCTTTAAATGATGTAAAAACCCCAGTGTCTTTTCTGAGAGATTGAATTGCTCTCCCTAGTGGACAAAACTGTAAATGTATAAAGATATACACAGCTGTGTACTATAAATGTTATACTACAAATGATAATTATTATATACATTGATAATAATAATATAATAACAATACCAATATAATAAAAACATTTCTCATTATTATTGATGTTTAAAAAAAGTTGTTCTGCTTAATATTTTTGTGGAAACCGTTATTGTTTCTGAGGGGAATTTCTCCTGGATTCTTTAATGAAAAGAAAGTTTTAAAAAACAGCATTTATTTGAAATGGTAATCTTCTGTAATAATATAAAAGTCTTTACTGTCACTTTTTGATCAATTTAATGCATCCTTTCTGAATAAAAGTATTAATTTCTTTGAAAAAATTTACATTTAACTGTGATGTACCTGTATGTGAAGAGCACAATAACGGTAACTTTATTACTAAAAACACAAATAAGCAGAATGCTTCATACATAGACATAATGAGAATCCAGAATGTGACGTCAGTGACCACAACAAAGCTTAAGAGTGAGGATGTGTTCGCAACCTCAGTAACTGCTGAGAATCGCACTCTTTTCTCAGAACTGGGTTATTTCCAGTATTATTTCTCAGGTGCACTTTAAAGACAAGCTAAAGATGCCATAACTGACTGCACCTGCTTGTACAGAAGACACATGCAGCAGATAGAGGAGCTTTGTTTAGGGTGGTTTATTTGTCCCTACAGTCAGCTTCTATTATAGTGACGTTTTGTCACACTCCAGGACTCGTGTTTCAAAGAACAGGCCATCTCTGTACGTGGACTCTGTGTCATTGTCCCTTGAAGTGCTGTCTGTCATGTGGAAAGGCTCTGGCAGCTGTAGCATCTGTCCTCTGTAGCTAGGATTCGGATAGCAACAGGATTTCATAGAGCTCAAGTCAGTAACTCCACCCTCTCCGTCTTCCTCCTCTTCCTCTTCAAAGACGACAAGCCCAAAATCTTGCAGTAAAGTGCTCTGCTCAGGAGTCACGTTCTCCCTGCGCTTGCCAAGATCTTGGCGCAGCAAGAGAACAAATTCGTGCACCTCCTCTATCATCGGCCTCTGGTCCTGCGACAAAAACATTTTCTCATTTGGAATAACTTGCACTAATGACTCATGCACAATTGATTTAATTACAAAATATACTCTTCATTTATTTTGCATCAATTTATTAGTAGGTCAAGTCTATAATTTATGTAAATAGGGTGTGCAGCCCAGCTTTCCTTTACTCTTTTTCTCTGGCTGATAGCTGCTTTTAAGGTACATCAATGCAAATGCGCTGATGTTACGTGTTGTGGTTGGTATTTTGACCGCACCACAGATTTTTTCTGCTAACAGTGAAGGGAGATTTCAGAATTTGGGTCATTATAATGTGTAGCATATCCTGCCGTGCCTTTTTAAAATATTGAGGCTGTTTTGTTGGAAATGCTTCGATTCTTCAGTGTTGCTAACCTGCTCTTCCGGACATCTGAATTCTGCTGCATCAATCACAGGACTGGGTACCTCAGGTAACAGCTTCAATCTGTAAAGCATATTTTGAAAATAAATTCAAAATGACAAAAACAAAATTGTAATATTACATGAACAAAGTTGTAATATTAAAAAAAAAATAAAAAAGTCAAAATTATTCGAATAAAGTAGTAGTATTAGAATAAAGTTATAGTATTATAAGAATAAAGTTGTAATATTTTGAAAATGAAGTCAAAATTATGACCGATATGAAATTAAATAGTTATATTTTGCAATAAAGTCAAAATGAGAAAAACAAAGTGGTAACAAATTTGCAAGATTTTAAGAATAGTCTAGATTATGATCAGTACAAGAATAAAGTCAAAATTATGAGAATAAAGTCATCGTACTACAAGAATAAAGTTGTGATATTTTGAAAAAGTCAAAAATATGACCAATACAAGATTAAAGTTGTAATATTTTGAGAATAAAGTCAAAATGATGAGATGAAGTCACTGTAATATTATATTGAAGTCATAATATTAAAAAAAAAAAAAAATAGTCAAAATAATAAGAATAAAGAGTTTTAATGTTTTAAGAATACATCAAAATTACAAGAATAAAGCTGTATTTTAAGAATAAAGTCAAAATTATGAGAATAAAGTTATTTTGAACAAAAAAGTGGTATTATGGGATCAAAGTCGTAATATTTTGAGAATAAAGTCAAAATGATGAGATTAAGTCACTGTAATATGATATTAAAGTCATAATATTAAAAAAAATAAATAGTCAAAATAATAAGAATAAAGAGTTTTAATGTTTTAAGAATACATCAAAATTACAAGAATAAAGCTGTATTTTAAGAATAAAGTCCAAATTACGACCAATATTAGATTAAAGTTGTAATATTTAGAGAATAGTTAAAATTACAGCACATACAAGATTAAAGTTGCAATAATTTATGAATAAAGTCAAAATTATGAGAATAAAGTTATTTTGAACAAAAAAAGTGGTATTATGGGATCAAAGTTGTAATATTTTTAGAATTAAGTCAAAATGATCAGAAATTCAAAGCAATACAAGATTAAAGTTGTAATATTTTTTAGATTTACTTTATTTTTTCTATATTTTGTATATATTATTTTTTTTTACTTTACTTCAAATTTACTAGAATAAAGTATTATTTTGAGATTAAATTCAACGCATTACCACCAATGCGAGATTAAAGTTGTAACGTTTTAAGAAAGTCAAAATTACAACAAAGTTCTATTTATTAAGCAGTATATTTATAGTAATATTTTGAGAATAAAGTCAAAATGATTAGAATGAAAGTCGCAGCAATACAATAATATAGTCATAATACGTTGTGTGTTTTTTTTACAGTGCATGTGTTCTGGCATCCCTGGCAGTCGATCCCATGACCTTGGTGGTGCTATAGCTCTATGCTCTGCCAGTCAAGCTGCAGGTTATGTACAATATCACACATCTTGGCCTTCAATCAGCTGTTCTGGGTTATGGTAATCTCACCTCCTGGCAGCTACGGAGCAGATTATAGTACACAAGAGGGCAACCACGCAGACGATCAGGATGGTTTGGTCCTGCCACGATAAGCCTGAATGAAATAGCAGAACACATTTGCTGTTGGCGGGTACATTCTCACACCTCATTGCGTTTCTTTGACAAAAAGCAGACAGTTCAAATAAACCTTTCAGTTCTGCATAATCATTTCTCATTTGGCAGTGACTGTGTTTCAGTACCCATTTCTTTGGAGTGTGTTTCAAAATTCACCGTTGAGTTCGGCCCATTACCAGCTTCTGTCCTTCCGGATATAGATACAGTGTAAGAGGCCCCTGGGTGGAGGTCCTTGATCAGGAAGCTGGTTTTATTTGCTGGGACTTTATGGAACTCTGAAGCAAGAGGAACAGAAAGCAAAACATTGATATGTTTATAATGGGTTAGACTGCTTGTCATACAAGTAAAAAACTATCTACGGCTGTGACTTCCATATAGCAAAAAAATTATTAGTAATACTAAACTTTCAGCTTACTTGTGTTTCCCTGTCCAGATATCCAAATGACATAATGCTGTAGAAATCCTTGCTGCTCCGCCACAGGAATAGAAAGCCAGCTTACCACAGTTGATTCATGTGTGACATCAGAAACATTCACATTGGCTGGACCATTAACAGGTGCTGAAACAAATGCAAATGTTCCGTTGTGAACATTAGAAATCATCATGGACTATATCTATACTGAGGTCTTCATTTTTTAATAACCTACTCTAAATAGTCTAAACAAGGGATGCACCTCATGGTACCATATCAGTTATATTTTTAATTGATCAATATCAGACAATATTGGATATTTCATTATTTTGACATTTATTCGTCATTAAAAAACCCATTAAAAGTTAATCTCTAACCTGTGGCGCTCTTTTATTATTGCCTTTCACATATTTTATTAATCATCCTAAATTCAAAAGCTTAAACACTCGAAATTCATCTGGTGAAAACTTTGGAAATCGGACATTGCATTACCATGGAAATGGTACTTTAAAATCTTTTAGTGGGCTCCTCTCCCTAGTGGGTGGTGTCAAGTGTCATATTACAAAATTTACTGCAATATTTTATAATCGAAACTTTTTCTAATCTTTCTGACATATCTGAGTCTCAAGGTTCCATATTTTGTGATAGAGGTATTGTGACAGAAATGTATAAATTTGTGCATGAAAAATTTGTTTTATTTTTTTTTTTTTTTTGGGCTATTTTTGGTATAGCGCCTTAACACAGGAACCTCAATTTTTGTGATATCAATTTCAAATTTGGAACATAACAAAGTTAGACTTATAGCTTTGATTTTACTTTAAGAGACTAACATTAGGTCCAAAGCATTCATGAATTACAACCACTTAAGTTGGGATAGTGCATCTTCACGTCTATGTTCAAATATATCCATTTTTCATACTGTACATTATAATGATTTACTTGAAGCATTTTCTGCTTCATTTTAGATTTTAGTGTTTTATTTTTACATTTTTAAACAAAATAATATTTTTATTTCAGCCATTTAGTTTAACATCGGCCATTTATTGGCCATCACATGAAAATAATTTACCAAATTTACTGGCACATCCTCAGTCTGAACTTACCTTTCTGTTTTGAGTAAAAAGGACACATAACGGCAGTTTGATACTGTTTATTTCTTATGGTGTGAAGAAAGTAATAATGACGTACAAAATGCTCCACCTCTGTAAGTAAAACCAGAGACAGGAGTTAGCTAATATGACACATAAATATAATGCTTTAAATTGGATGAATGGATGAATATACCATTTTTAATGTCCTTGAGCAATTTTTTTTCTGAGCTATATACGGTCCTTGGTCGGGTCTCACCGTCTTCCAGCTTGTACCATTCTAAGCAGGTATTATTATCAGCCTTGGTGATATTTGAAGGCATGTCAGAGTCGCAGTCTGAAATGTCAAAATTTCACATGAGTTTCCACTTTACTGTTTCCTCTCAAGGTGTTTTTTCTCAGTTTTTCAAATAAAAAAAAACTTAAGTGGCATATTTTGAATGAGCAATTTTTAGCAACACTGAAAGACTCTCAGTCACCAAACCCCACAGCTTACACTTGCATGCTGCTGTAAGCGCACACACTCTAACACACATACTGTACCTGAAAACCCACGCTAACACTTACAGTTCAGATGTTTCACAGCGGGAATGATGAGCTGCTGTCGTGGTGAATGTCCAACCTTGTTAACTGCAATAATGGAAATCCTGGCCTCTGAATATGTTATTGATGCATTATAGGTTTGATTCATAGTTTTTTGTTTCTTTCTCTTGGTTTTGTTACAAGGCCAATCCGAGAGTCTCAGAATGTACTTTACACCCCCTACAGACTCTTCAGCAGGTGGGGCCTAAAGAAAACTACATTTTAGCATCATTCAAATCAAATTTTATTTATCTTCAACCCAACAAAAACATTTCTGATGTGCCTCGTTCCGTTAAAGGAACACTCCACTATTTTTGAAAATAGGCTCATTTTCCAACTCCCCTAGAGTTAAACAGTTGAGTTTGACCGTTTTCGAATCCATTCAGCCGATCTCCGGGTCTGGCGGTAGCACTTTTAGATGTAGCTTAGCATAGATCATTGAATCTGATTAGACCGTTAGCATCTCGCTCAGCCAGACCCGGAGATCGGCTGAATGGATTCGAAAACGGTCAAACTCAACTGTTTTAACTCTAGGGGAGTAGGAAAATGAGCCTATTTTCAAAAATAGTGGAGTGTTCCTTTAATACTTACATCCCAGAAGAGATTAATATCCCTGGTACCATTTTTCGGGTTATTTTCTACCCAGCGTATTACAGGTCGGCGCCTGATTTCTGTAGAGAGGTGACATCTGTTAACCGAATATTTTCAGATGCATGCTTTTGAAACTGCAGCATTCATTGATGGATACAGCTGAAATCAAACCTGAGGGAACATCCACCATTTGGCTCCAGTCACTCCAGAGAGCATGTAGTGAGTCTTTACATAGATGTGACTTCAGTTTGGCCTGCCGCCTCAGTTGGATCTGATAGATAGTCTGGCTCTGTAGATGTAGCATGTGGAAATCTACAAGCACATCTCAATCAGTTTTGTATATTTTGGGAAGGATGGGCACAAAATTTCAACCTCATTAGAAATATGTGACTGCAAAACCTGTTGCTCCCGTTACATTTTCCTGGCCTTGTCAGATGCGGGTTTATTAAACAGCACAGTGTCATGAAAAAGCATGTCAAAAAACATGTGCACAAAATGGTTGCAATAACAGATGGATATTATGTTGCTTGCAGTAGGGCTTCACAATGATGATTATGCTTAATAAATTCTCTCAGTTTATTAAGCATAATCATCTGTGATATCAGACAGCAGGTTATTTATCCTATCTTGCATTAGTAAGAAACCTTTCGCAGTCCTTTAAAGAGTTTAAAATTAATATTTAAAATTAATTAATTAAAATGTAAAATTTCAAGAGTTTAAAATCCCTCACTCAGGCTTATTTTACTTTACCTACAGACTTTACTTAATCGTCCCAACCTCACGCTTTCTCTGGAAAAAGTAAGCAAAAATAAGCATTTAATGAGTGATGAATTGAATCTTACGGAGCCCTGCACATGACATGCAAGAAAAAAATTAATAAATTGTGCCCACGATTTACTAATTCGTTCCCTCGATGTACTAAAACGTGCACACGATTATTATTTCGTTCCCTCGATTTGTTAAATTGTGCGCACAATTTACTAATTCGTTCCCTCGATGTACTAAAACGTGCACACGATTATTATTTCGTTCCCTCGATTTGCTAATTCGTTCCCTCGATTTGTTAAATCGTGCGCACAATTTACTCATTCGTTCTATCCATGTACTAAAACGTGCACGATTATTATTTCGTTCCCTTGATTTGTTAAATCGTGCGCACAATTTACTAATTCATTCTCTCGATTTATAAATCGTGTGCACGGCTTATCAAATCGAGGGAACGAATTAGTAAATCGTGCGCACAATTTATAAATCGAGGGAACGAAATAGTAAATTTAGCGATTTAAAACGATTTAGCCTATTTTTTTTTTCCTGCATGCCATGTGCGGGGCTCCATAGAATCTAAAATTGCTGTAATCATTTGTGTGGAAAGGAACAAAAGTTGTTGGTGTTTTACTGCCTCTAGTGTTCATTTCACCTGGAAACTGCCTACGTATAGGAACATTTTTGCAGTTTTTGGAGTCACATATTTCCAGTGAGCCTAGGTTGCAACCTTCAAATATTAAGATCGTTTAAAGGGGTCATACATAACCATTACGTTTTTTATTAGAGTTTTTGCACCAAAAACTGTAGGTGCTACACAAAACCAGATTTGATAACCTGTTCCCACATTTTACTCTTTAGCTTTAGTTTTATAGGCTGGAATGTACAGTGTTGACATACTATTCTTACTACTATTTCTTATTGAACTAAAATCATATAAAAAAATTTTTTTAAAAGTGAGTTCTGGAAATTACAGAATGTTTTCATAGTACATTGAATTCTTTTATTTAAAAAAGAATTTAAAAAAACTGTTATTTTTTGAATAATGCATTTTGAATATGTCTTTAACTCTTTTTTTATAAACACAAGGACAAATCACTGTTCAGACCATTCAGACTACTTTATTTCTGCACATGTGTAATTTGTATTAAAAGAATAAGGACTCTAACCTTCAATAGTGCTGTCCTTAGTTTCAAATGTTGTCTACAATCAGAGAACATAATATTAGCAAAATAACAGATTAATTTCAGGATTTTAAAATATCAGATTTTCCGAAACGTCTTACATTCTGCCATTCAGAGTCCCTTTCTCTCCATCTGATCTCATATATAGCACCTCTGTTATCCTTCGGTTTGTCCAGTGTGAGATTCAGGATTCCAGCTGACCTTTTCATGCTGATAATCTGAGGTTTACTGTATTTGACTGTTGGCAACATAAGTATACATTAGCAAAATGTTACGCTGCATTGATTTCTGATCCCACCATATGTATTGGCCCTCATTAACCTAAACTTACCCATGCATTCAAGGATGACTGAGATTTTGCTAGAATTACAGGTGAGTTTGCCCACTTGTGTCTGTACCCATATGTCTGTCGTTCTTGACGGGATTCCTAGTTCCTCCAAGAGAATGTTTACCTGGGCTGGTTTGCTGCACTTCACATGCGTACGAAAACTGTTTTTTTCAGTGTCCCTGTGAAAGTTAGCTTTATGATGACTGACATGCATTATCAAGCCTCAGTATCTGTTAAACCCAAGTTTTTTACACACAGTCGAACTTTCATAGGTTTATACTTTCTTGCAACTATGAAGACAGCATGATTTGTTTGTGTTACTTTCATGCCTTGTGTTGGTTGAACTCACCATATATGGAGAGTGTGTGTTTGACTCTTCTCAGGGTTTCTCTCATCCCATTCACAAATGAAGTCCTCTTCTAGTCTAGTTGAAGTTTTGTAACAGTGTGGACTACTTGTAGGCACACATCGTGCTGCTTTAAGAACATTTAAATGATATAAAAAACAACAACAACAACATCTGTACTGTACAACATCTGTAAGCTACACACACAAGGCATTTATCTTGGTGACAGGAGCTTTCACGAAAAGTATAGACATATATATAGATTATGTGTGTATAAAAAACAAAAATTACAATAATGAAAAAGACAATTACATTTAAATAAAATACAATGCATTAATAATTTTTTAATAGTTTTTAAAAGAAGTCTCATTACCACGGATGAATTTATTTGATCCAAAAAAATAAGATCAGTAATACTGAAATATTATTACACTTTTTATATACATTGTAAAAATGTAATTTATTCCTGTAATGCAACGCTGAATTTTTAAGCATCATTACTCCAGTCTTGACAGAAATCATTCTAATATGATTATTATTATTATTATCAATGTTGAAACGTTTTTGCTGCTTATTATATTTTTTGGAAACCATGACAAAGTAGCATTCAAGTACTTTTTTTTAAAGAAATAAATATTCATCAAGAAAGTATAAAATTGATATGAAGTGATAGCATAGACAATTTAATATTACAGAAGACTTCTACTTCATTTAAATGAACAAAAAAATATATATTTCCACAAAAAAAAAAAAATCAAGCAGTAAAAATGGTTTTCAACATCATAATATGCACCAGAATGAGTTTTGAAGGATCATGTGACACTGAAGACTGGAGAAATTATGCTGAAAATTTAGCGGTTCATCACAAGAATAAGTTAGATTTAAAAATATTTTAAGATAGAAAACCTTTAGTTTATATTATAATAATATTTCACAACTTACTGTATTTTGGATCAAATAAATGCAGTCTTGGTGAGTGTAAGAGACGTCTTTCAAAAACATTTTTAAAAATCTCAATTAGGCCTATTCCAAACCTTCGACCAATAGTGTAGAACTATTCGAAGTCATCTATTTACATTTCAGTAAGTATGTGACTTTTTAAATGGGTCTGATGTAATGATAAATACATCGTCAAAAAAGGCGCAATTTGTTTACATCCTGTGGTTTATAGTTGTTTAATGGCGGTTTAGTCAAATGGCGTTTGTAGGTTCACAGCACTGATAAAATCTACACACCATCTGATACAAGAGCACAATCATCTGAAATCTATATCATATACTTCCGTAAAAGTCTAGCAATCTAATCTCAATGTCATCTGCGGTGTTGTGTATGTGCTATCAGCCATGACAGAAAAAAGTCAATGACATACATACCTTCAGTCAGACTGACAGAAACAACAAGCACCAGCACAGCCACTCTCATCCTCATCGCTTCTAGTGTTCAGAAAGCTCCTCACTCGTGAGACATGGCCAATGCATAGGCGAGCCAGAGTTCACGTTAACGGTCGCTGTGTCTGAAGTCATCTAGACAACAGAAAGCTGAAGGTGTTTAGTCTGTACGTACTAGTCATGCGTGTTTCTGGGGCAGAATGAAGTGCTAACTACTGCAACACCACAAACCACAACACGAAAGCAGCAGGGGAAGCTTGTCTCACTTCATGAGAAAAAACACGTTTGGTTACCTGTTACACCCCTGAATTCTGTACCTTCACCTTCAAATGTGAACATGCTGGACGGAGATGCTAGTTGGCTTGTTTACAGATCATAAACCTAATTGTGCGAGCCTATTGAGATCGCTTTCCAACCAAATCATCATTAGCCTGACGTGGGCGGCATTTAGTAAAGAGGTGCTTCAGAATCATCAGGATTTGACCCCTGAAACCGACTCCATTTTTACATCCTCTTTTAATTTGTTAGTGTCTCCCTCTTCGTAAACACACAAACCCTTCAAAACATCATGAACTCAAAAAGAATGTAAATACTTGTAACTATGTAAATACTTTATACCTGACTTAATAAATGATGGCAAAAATCCCCTTTTACTCAAACATCACAGCAGTAATACATGTAATGATGCCTCATAATGCATCATCTGTCATCAACTGAACCTTCTATATCACTAATGCCCAATTATTTTAATTTTTTTATTATTTTGTTTTGTTTAGTTTTCTTCTTTTATTTAGTTTTCTTGTTTTGTTTTGTTTTGTTTTGTTGTTTTGTTTTCTTTTGTTTTGGTTTCTTGTTTTGTTTTGTCTTGTCTTGTTTTGTTTTCTTGTTTTGTTTTGGTTTCTTGTTTTGTCTTGTCTTGTCTTGTTTTGGTTTGGTTTCTTGTTTTTTGTCTTGTCTTGTCTTGTCTCGTTTCGTTTGCTTTGCTATGTGTCTGTTCTCTGAAATCTCAGCCAGGGTCATTTATAGTTTTTTTTTATATCTGTGTGTGTGTGTGTGTGTGTAACAATAACTAATACCAAGTAATACTAAAACTGAAATAAGAATTCATAAAAACTAACAAATAAAACTACTAAAAATGACAAAAACACACAACAAAATTACTAAAACTTGAACTAAAATTAAAATGGAAAATAAAAAATGATTCAAAATATTAATTAAAATTTGTATAGTATCTCAATTATACTAAACTAGTAACTATAGTATTTCAATGACACTGATCTCAGCCCAGTCTGTCTACGTTTCTTAAGACTACTGTAACTCCTGTGTATTTTACCTTGTCGGTAAACCTATGAAGGTTTCTGTCAAATGATCAGGGCAATTTGGTTTCACTTCTAATATGTGTTTGTGGGTGAGGTGAATAGGAAGGGTTCAATTTAACCGCACTTTGTGGCTACTCTTACTGTGATATTAACTGCTTCCTGAAGTTATTAATAGTAACTGTGTAACTAAGCAGTGAAGGTAAGTTGAGTGTTCATCTGAGAGAAGAGCTTTCCAACTTCACTAAAGTCTCTTCAGATCTTATGCAAAATTAGAACGAAAGTAGATCAAAAACCGTGCTTTTATGTCTTGTTTGTGATGAAGGCACATTTGTAAAAAAGGTCAATGGAAAGGTTTTCTGGAAATGGTGACATTCATTTCCTGTGACGTTGACTCTTGTGCATATCTCAAAAACAAATAATAAATATATTAATGTAACTCACTTATAAAATGTTCCTATGTAAAAAAAAAGAATAAAAATACTAAAACATTTACAGTACGTTCCTAGCTACTACTGAAACTAAGGTTCCCATGCATGCACTGCGCTCAGTTTTGTTCTTATTCCGACTGAGAGAAAGTATTAAAGTAACTAAATGAATTACAGTTCAAATTTAATTAAATTCCCAGTCATTACATATATTTCATTTTTATATTAATTTGTTTTATGTTTTATTTACAGTCAGGGCCGGATTTACGCATATGCATTCTAGGCATGTGCCTATGCTTGCTCGTCCAGGGGGGGCCCAAACACAATGAAGAGATATATAATATTTTTTGTTATACTATGGGATATCTACAACAGTAAAAAAAACAAAAACCCCAAAAGACATTGAGCAAATAAATATAACAAACAATAGGGTAAAAATGACAAACTATTTCCATGTCTTCAACCTTTTTATGTACGGAAATCACGCTTGCTTTCTCCCGTTCTCTCTCACAGACGCACACACAGTACAGACACGCACTCGCGCGTTTTTCAGTAGCGAGGTTCTTGAAGCAGTTCAACTTAAAGATTCGCTATTAGTAGACGCTGAACACTGCTGAGAGATGCACCGACGCCTATTCAGGCCTATTCACACGCACTTAATCTCTCTCTCCCTCTCTCTCTTTCGCTCTCTCTCTCGCTCTAACAACTGCGTTAGACTGCATTAATAACTGCCTGCATATCAATGGCTCAAGCCTCTGTTATTAGCTCTAAAATGATGTTTTGGAATTTGCAAAGGAAGGTTTGGGATGAGGTGCGTAAAAAATTAGCTAGTTCAACACACTTCAGGACAGAAACATGTCTGGTCTTTCTTACTTAAACAAATTAAGAACTACATTCGATTTTTATTGACTGAATGCAAGTGCTTATTGCGATAGAAAACACTGTAACGGTTTCCACTGATTAAGAAATATTTTTGTTTGCTTGGGTGGTAATATTAGGCCTATTATATTAATAGGGAAGGGGGGCCCAAAAATTTGTTTTGCCTATGTCACGAAAAGTGGTAAATCCGGCCCTGTTTACAGTGTTTATGGCAGAAAATAACTTAAGCCAGAACTGATTTGACATTAAAATTCTAAATGCAGCAATTATTCTTAAATCTTGGAAATGTCTAACATGTACGTCACAAATTCTGTTATCTGTTTTTTAAACTAAAACAAAATCGGTATTATCTTCCTGTTTTTGCACATATAAAGAACATTGCTGAAAATAAATAACTCTAATAAATAACTCTGGGTTTATTTTATTTAAAATAATGAAATGAATAAGATGTTGATAGATCATATTATATTTATAATTTAAGTAAAAATTAGAGGCATCTGATTTTCAGCCATATGTCGCGTTTTGTCGCCATCTCGTGGTCAAAATTTGTATTGACAGTATGTCTACCTCTATAAATCCCCCAAAATATATTAAAATACATGAATACCTGCTGAATCTTGTAGGTTAACCAGCTAAAAGTTACTAGTAGCATATTCTGAAGACTCACAATGTGATTTTCTTATATGTGACAAGCAAAAAATATAAACATGACAGTGGTAAGTATTTTGATTGACATTTAGTACATGTGCTGAGAGGCCAAAACTTTCTCATTTCAGCATAAGATTCATCAAGATTCTATTATTAAAAGCAAGTCTATGAATGATGACGCGTGCATAAAAATCTGTGGTCATGCTGCAATTAATCAGATTCTACTGTTGCTGTCTTGTACCACCAATATATTTTATTTTTAATCCATAAAACAGAAGTGGTTGTGACAGTAAGTCATTCTGTGTGTTTGCTGAGTTCACTTCTGTTTATCACCGATTTATAATCAGCAAAAAAGAGAGGGAGAGGAGAAGGTAGATCCTCATCACCATGGTAACTGAAAGACCTCAGCTCTCTCTTATTTTGCAGTCCTCAAGAGAAGAAAACAGAAAGGAAAGCCCTAAAATGTTTACCATAATTCCTGTTTATGCTCATATCAACGCCAAGTTACTCAGCCAGAGCATTTTGAAAACTCCTACTTGATTTAAACTACATATACCCTCTTAAGGATGTGCAAGCATTGAATTAGCTCATTACATTGATGTCAGCATTTGTAATCAGGAAGCAATACTTTTGGTATGTGCAAATTGCATGTCTGCACGCCTGCTTTTGCAGCCAGGAAATGCAATCAGCTGATTGGACAGTGAAAACTGTAATCATTAATATCATGCCAAGGCATTGCGACAAAATATAGATATTGAAAGAACAAGCCCCAGTAGTGTAGGGACAGTTTTCAATGGACTCTTTTGAGGGTTTCTGGTGTTGTTTGTTTGGCAGAGTTAATGCACATTGCTGAAGTGTGTTATGGCAAGCCATTTGAACATTTATTCCCTAAATTAACTAGAATGAATATATTGTTATGTTATTAGCACTTATAAATTTAATTATTTTTTAAAATATTTATTTTTGGCATTTTTGCCTTTATTATGATAGGAAAGATCAGAGCTGACAGGAAGCAAAGTGGGAGAGAGACAGGGGGGCAGGATCGGGAAAGTTCCTCAAGTTGGGATTCAAACACGTGACGCCTGTAGCGCAACAGCACTGTATGTCGGCGTGCTGCCCACAAGGCTATCAGTGCCAACAAATTTAAAAATGGCCTAGGACCTAAATACAATGCAGATATGCTCACTGAATATAACCCCAACAGACCACTCAGATCATTAGGATCGAGTCAGTTAGAAATACCAAGGGCTCACACAAAACAAGGGGAAACTGCTTTTAGTTATTATGCTGCCCGCAGTTGGAATCAGCTTCCAGAAGAGATCAGATGTGCTAAAACATTTAAACACATTTAAAGTCCCCGTGAAATCAAAATTAATCCTGGAAAGTTTTCAAAATGTCTGTAATGTTTCCGAAATTAAGAATATATAAGCATTCAAAGCTTGCAGTTCATCACTTTCGCCAAAATGGATCAATTTTCTGACCAATCAAATGCTCTCTAAGCCGAAGCGCCCGCCCCCTACACTATAAATAGACGCTGAAGCTGCAGCTGAAATCAGTCACTTGTTCACAGAGTTAGTATTTTCTGTACGGTGAATGGCACGTAATGCAATATATAGGGGACAGGGAACGATTCAGACAGTGTAAATATGCTTTACATTGGAGCGAAAGAAGTCTGGTTTCGCGCTGTTTCACATGAACTGCCGCACCGCACACACAGTCTGCTCCAGTCCAGAGACATGATAGGAGCAGATCATATGCACGAATCGGCGCAGACCACAAAATGTATCAGACCCATTTGAATTCTACACCGAATGGTATATTATAATGGATGAGATGTGTGGATATCATACCCTGTCAAACGCGGCTTTAGTTTACAGAGCTCAACAACAGCGCTGCTGCGCTAGTCAGCTGTGATATAAACAAACGCTATTGGCTATTTTAAAAAGAGGCGTCGCCCCCTCACTGGGACTATCCCGCCCCCTCACTCAAGATGAGTGTGAAAATAGATTTTATTTATGAAATATAATGGTTTATTTAAAAAATACAGTTGCCAAATGCATAGGCGTTCTAGCATTAATATGATGCTACTATAGCTACAATTTAGGACAGTTCTTTTCACAAAGTCACATTTTAATTGTTACATCTGACACAAACTTTCCGCGCAAGCGGTTCAACTAAGAATGCAGCACTACTGAGTAAGCTAAAGGTATGATGAAATAATTCTTTAATGTTTAATAGAGGGCTAGATGGTCGTAGTTAGTTGATTATTTCGCTGTATTGTTATTGTTTGTTGCTGTTCAAGTTGTTCTAACTTAAAATGATGCATCTGTTAAATGGGTCGCAATGAATGTGTTATGTCAGGGAATCGGTCGCAATAAGCTTGTGTTTCATTGTAAAGCAGACACAATTAAGTATTTCTGGTGGTTGTGGTGGTATCACTTTTCATTCCACTGCGGTACTTTTCCATTGTATTTCAAACTAAATGCGCTACGGACGTCTTTGAATTTGTGCTTGAATGCTGCGCTCGTCTCAGGTCTTTATAGAAGCTTGTCGCGCATAATACATCATTCTAAAACACGGCACTCAAGTTCAAAGAAATTCAGCTTCTGAAATCATGTCTCTAGACCTTGTGGTTTAAAAAAAAACACTCGCAACCAAAACACTATCTGTGTGAACCCAGTATTCTAATAGTAGCGGGCAGGTTTGTTTACGGTCCGACAAATACGTGAATGGGCCACATATGTTTTTTTGTGTGTTTTTTTTTTACTTTGTGTTATGTCATCACCCCCTTTCCTTACCTCAGCCGCCCCCTCATCAGTGCTGCGCTGGCGCCGGCTCTGTACCAGTAACAATGTAATAGTGACTAGTATAGCAAAGGAATAAGACTAACTGAAAAGATAAATATAAAACAACAGTAAAATTGTAATATATAGATACAAGCTTTAATGAATAGGCTACGTGTTAAAACGGCTTGCCACACAAACAGCTCATTGGTCAAAAGCTGCCCTGATGCGATGAAAACTAATTATATGCTTATCAAAGTAAAATATCTCACATATATTGAAATGACAGTTTCCAGTGGTCTCTCGGTTTTTTTGGTGTGTTTTTTTTTTTCCACCTTTGCGTTGAAGCACACCTCCCCTGAGCAATCACATGGGAGATGTGACCGCACCATTCAATCTCAATCATTCATCTCTCACTCGCTCTGCCTACCAGAGTCACCTTCACTTAGAAACATGACATCAGTTTAACTAAAAGTGTTCCTTGAGAATTTGTCTATTTTAAGGAAGTGTCTGCACTAGTACAGCAGAAAACCTCACGCTGTCGTTTGGCAGATGTTAAACGACGATGTGTAAACAGTGGGCACTTTGTGCCGTCTCGCGTGAGATCTGAAACAAGCTGCTTATTTTCACCTGATCGTGCTTCACGAGCTCCTTGGAGATGAAGAGGAGAGACAAGCTGAAAATCCCCTCCCTCACTTTGGAGTAAGCTCAAATATATTTTTTTCGTTATTCAAATGTTGGTGATGAATTATTTACTCGCGACGGGGGAAACCCCTCGGAACTGGTAAGTTGTGAGAGACGAGCCGACAGCGACAGCAGCGAATTTGTACAAAAGAATCCCATCGTTTATTAATTTTTCTTCCATTCCTGTGTGTTTTATGGTTGGTACTGATGTAAACTAAAGAGCGAACTATAAGTAACGAAGTGTCGCATTCATACAGTGTTTGCTGTACGGAAGAAAATGTTGTAGCCTAATACGGGACACACTGGGGTTTTAAACGATAAATGTGTAACAGTAAATATTCAAATACCTCATTATGGATTAAATTGATCATTTTGTGATGAGACAGAACATTTCCTTTTGTTTCATCCGCATTACTCAAACATACAGTCAGGTTCTTAAACCTCAAAACCCAAAATGAATCATTTCGTTGAATGTCATGTATGAATAACAACAGCCTATGTATACTGTACAGCTCATGGCTTTCTCTGTTTCAGCTACGTGTTTGTACACTGTAGAAAATGATTGAAATTTTAATGGAAAAAGAATGCTACAGTAAAACAATCTTTACAAAACAAACATTTTAATATATTTAAGAGCACATTACATGTAATTTTACAGTAAAATGTGTTTTTTTTACACAAAGTATGAATTACCTTATATTAGAAAATTATATTTAAAGGGGTCATATGATGCTATTTTAAAGATCATTATTTTGTGTATTTGGTATAACAGAATATGTTGACATGCACTGTAAAAAAAATCCGTAAAATTTACGGTAGAAAACCGGCAGCTGTGGTTGCCGGAATTTTACCGTAAAAAATACGGTAGCAACGTTTTAGGTTTTACGGTTTTAACTTAAATTTACAGTTAAATACCGTAATTTCATTAACTGATAAAATTTTATTATATACCAACCTATTGAAGTACTAAAATCTGTTTTGTACCTTTGTAATACACTGATAACCACCAAATGCAGATGGTGATGAGAAAGTCACATGATGAACAAAAGCCCATCACAACCAGCTTTTAAATAATAACATATATAGAAGGTGCACAGTGTCATTCACACAAACACCAAACACCATCATGGTGCACAGCCAGCCTTGTACTCTTCTAGGTTAAAAAAACTGTCGTCCATAAAATGCGTTGCACAAATTCGAACATCTGGGTTGTGCTGTTCTGTTGTAAATAAATCTTAACCAATGATTCCTCATTGCATCTACTTCCGGAAGGCCAAATAAAGTACTTTTGCTTTCGCACTGAAACACACGTCTCCCTGATATGGCTGCATCAACACTACTGTAGTGTTGGGTCGTTCTTGAACGATTCGTTCATTTTGAACGAATCTTTAATGTGACTCGGGAAGAACGAGTCGTCTCGGGGAGTGATTCGTTCAGTCGCGCATCCGCAACATCCTCCAAAGAGAAAGTAAAACTTGAAATCGCATCATATGACCCCTTTAACAAAGTGCATGTACTTTTACAGTAAAATATTGTTAAAATAAATTTGTAAGTAAAAATATAAGCCACCATGTAATTTACAATGGGAAAAACAGTAAAGGTTGTGATGCATTATGCTTTACATTTAATTCTGTTTTTTTTCTTATGCGTTACTTATTTTTGATGTTACGTCTTATGTTGTTTAATGTTTATTGCATTTATTTTAGTTTCACATGTGTTACCCTAATAGTGTTTGTGTACTGTCTATACAAATATTGGCGGTTTATGGATAGGCCCACATGTTTTTCTGTATTTTTCAGAAAACAACAGTTTTTCAGTAAATGTAACAGGACTATACTTTGTTTGCCATTCCCTACTAGTCAGAATTGTCTTCACTACAATCTCTTACTGCGAAATGGCCTTTTATTGGAATAGTTGCGCATCATGTTGCATCACATTACAGTTTAATACTTTAGGGGTTTGCAGATGTGCTTTCTATTGAGTGAACGCTCTAATCACACTTTCAGGATCCTACTATGAGTCAAGCTTTTAAGTGAGAACACGAGTCTGAGTGTTCTGACACTCTCCTTATCGCATCCCTATCGTTCTCTCAATGTTTTCCTGCCTTTCTGACACTTGCTTCTGCCTTCCTTCAACATGATCACTGCGGCTTTCCAACCCTGTCCTCCCACTCTGAGCACGGAGTGAATATAGCCGACCCCACAGCCCACTACATTTTCAGTCCCAGTGTGTAGGAGCCTTGCTTCAGCAAAAGCATCTCCAAATATGATTGAGGATTAACTGCTGATTTATAGGGATTTTAAGCTTTGGGTTCCAATAGCACTGCATCGTATCTATAGGAACATACAAAGCGCTTTATCAAACACTGCATATTCTGAAAGCAAATGCACAGAGAATGGTTGAAAGCGGCATAACATCAGATTGTAAAGCACAGGGGGGTAGTATTCACAGTTGGGTCGTCTCCAGTTTTCTCTCTTCACCATGACAACATCTTCACACTTTTAGAGCGCTTGTTGCTATCGGTTGCAGTGAGAATATACAAACTACCAGACGGTGGCAGCCCTATTTGTACAGTCATGCATATTTAACGTTGCAGTTAGCTTTTAGGTCACCACGATACAAATTTGTTAAGCAAACCAAAGTTAATCAAAGTTTGGCTCATGCACTTCGGGGGATATTTTAGTGCAAAGTATAGAACGGTCAGTACTAAAACAGCACATTACCCTCATCAAGGTCACAATAATCAATACCTGTCTTAACTGGCTTCCGCTAACAACATGCCTCACGTCTATTTTGATTTGCTCCATTAATTCTGCTTTCAGTTTGACATGTAAATACCTGTCGGGTTAGCCTGAATATGTTTTAGGCTACTCGGCTGATGACAACATTGAATGGCACGAAGGAACATGAGAAATTGTGCTTCCTGCAGCTAATGGCCTTATCTTGATGCCTCTAATGCATTTTGTGGAACTGAAAGTTATGGTGGCAATGAACAGTAAATGACTTTGACGGTCACACATTAAAGTAATTTACTGAGATTTTATGCTGGAAAACACCTGCTTCCTGCAGGACCAGACTGAAAAGTGTTGACAAGGATGGCGGAAATTTGAGATTATATGGTTTTATGTTGATAGAACTCTTGTAATAATCCAGTGCGTATGCTGTCAGATCTCTGATTGTATAAATCATGTTGCACGCATTAGCTGTTCGTCATACATGGCGCATTCCATCTCATCTCCTGTGACATTTTCCATCAGGATAACTGCTAATAGTGGAAATTATGTCATTTAAAGATGCTGTAAGTGAAGTTAGCCACCTTCGCCAGACTAAAACAGAATGTCTCCATCTATTCATCGACAAACCTTGTGAGTCCAAGTGCTGATTGGCTAAAAAAAAGTGCAGCTATGCTCAGATTTTTGACTGTTTACAAAGGAGTGATAGTAAAGACTTTTATACAGTAAAGATTTATATATGATATAAATCAAATAAATGCTGTTCTTTTGAACTTTTTGTTCATCAAAAAATCCTGGAAACAATGGTCACATATTCCACAAAATATTAAGCTGTTTTCACTATTGATGTAAATAAGAAGTGTTTATTGAGCAGCAAATATTAGAATGATTTCTAAAGGATCATGTGATGCTGAAGACTGGAGTAATGATGCTGAAAATATAGCTTTGCATCACAGGAGTAAATTACATTTGTATACAAGTATAATATATTTTAAAAAACAGTTATTTTAAATTGTAATGATATTTGACAATATTACTATTTTTACTGTATTTTTAATCGAATAAATACAGCCTTGGTGAGACTTCTTTCAAATACATTTAAACTTCTTCCTGACCCCAAACTTTTGAACACTAGAGTATATCCATCAGACACCCCCAACTTTTAATGCATAATATTAAAAGAATGGCTTACAGCAGCTTTAAGATGGCCTTTTTAGAGTCCCTCATTCATTCATTTGTGTCATGTTTCATGTGTTGCTTGCAGCACCATAATGCCACTTAATGAATCCTTAAAGCACTTTAATTTGCAGTGCTGCTGAGAGCATGAAGAAACACCATCAAAAATACAGTCCACATGCACTTAGTCAGAGCGCTAATGCATGTAAACGTGTCTTGCTTTTCAGTTTGTCACCCAGCCAGAGCCCCATCATCCTGAGTCCATGCAGTTCAGGCAGCCCCTGCAGTCCTTTACAATCCCTTCATCCCTGGAGGTAAGACAGGCGATTCACACGGCAAAACATTACATAAACCTGCTCCGGTCCTGCAGAGAGACAGAACTCCAGTTAGTCAGCATGACAAATACATCTCATTGATTGTTTTCTCATTTAATGGGACCTACACTCATATGTGTATGTAAAGCTCATGTCATGTATGATTCATATGGATAAAAGTACCTGAGCACATGGGATGTGCTTGACTGATTTTGGTGCTGTTTATCTCCTTTTTTAAAATCCCCTGCAGACGGATTATGCAATATGAGAGTATTAATTTTATAATTCGATTGCACGTTTCAAACAAATATATTTTAGTATTTTATATAATATATATGAAACAAGCCTGAAGCCCATACTGTCTCCCACATGTGTGTACTTGATTTTTCATCAAATAAAACTCAATGGACCGTTTTTGTAATTTTACTCACAAGAAGAAATGTACACATTTTTAATCATTAATTATACATTATATTTGATGGTCTGTTTTGACTAACTCTCACATGAAAATGTAATGCCACTTGAAAAAAAAAACACTTGTTAGGTCACTAAACATGCAAAAAAATAATTTAGAGGATGCATAGTTGATATTTCTATGACAAATACCAACAAAAAATGTAAAAAGTAATAATAATTTACTAAAAGTTTTTTTATGTATCATATACAGCAGGGGTGTCCAAACTCGGTCCTTGAGGGCCGGTGTCCTGAAGAGTTTAGCTCCAACCCCAATTAAACACACCTGAACCAGCTAATCAAGCTCTTACTAGGCATACTAGAAACTTAAAGGCAGGTGTGTTGAGGCAAGTTGGAGCTAAACTCTGCAGGTCACCGGCCCTCCAGGACCGAGTTTGGGCAGCCCTGATATACAGTATATTACATGAGCTCTCACATGAAGATTTGACGTCACCGAGAATGCTTATAGGTCATTCCATCTTTGAGATTCACTAAATACCTTCCATAATATTCACTTAACATGCATATATTTAGAAGATGCAGAGTTGATATTTCTATGACAAATTCCAACAAATAAATTAAAAAAAACTTTTAAAAATATAATTTTTAAAAGAAAAATATATATTTTTAAATGTGTATATATATATATATATATATATATATATATATATATATATACACACACACACATTAGTAACGTAATCCATTACATTACACATTTTAGGTAATATAATCAGACTACTTTTTGATTACTTCTAGATTACCTTTAACCTAACTCGTTCATTTTTAAATAGGATAATATTACCTTATTGATATTAAAATGCAAGGAAAATATTCCATTCATTGTTATTAAGAACATAAAGTGAATTATCATTACATTATATCAAGGTTTCCCAAACACTTCGTGAAGGAACTGCAGGGTGTTTGTGAGTTTAATGAAAAGCTAATAATTAATCATAAAAATTTAAATAATTCATTAAAAATGAATGATATCAATCAAAATAACACTTACTAAAAAATTTAATATTTGTTTATTTGCATGTCATGTAGGCATTTTAGAAAGGAAATTTAAAAAGACGAAAAGAATTAGGGAGGATCAATAAATATAATTTATTGCTATTGTGTGAATATTATATGTAATCAAGTAGGCTAATCAATAAAAAGTAACTGTAGTCTGATTACGAGTCTGATTAAAGTGTAAATTAATCTAATTACAAGTACTACATTTTTGGAATCTGATTACGTAATCCAGATTACATGTAATCAGTTACAACCCAGCTCTGTATTTCTATATATTAATTTTGACTAGCCCTCACGTGAAGATTTGACGTCACTGGGGAAACGCTTACGTTTGGTCATACCATCTTTGAGATTCACTATGTCTTCCATCTAATTCGCTTAAAATACAAAAATATATATTTTGAAGATGCAGAGTTACTATTTCTTCGACAAAAACGAAGGGACATCTTTTAGTCAGACCCAGAGCTAACACTCGGCTTAGACTCCGAGTCAGACAGACCCAGACGGTGGTTGGCAACGACTAAGATGTGAATGGAGCAGAGATGGGAGGTAGTGACGTAGATTCCGGAAGTGAGCAGGAGATGGAGGAAGGAATGTTTGGCGGGGGCGGCTTTAGTCCACTAAAGCTGGACTGTAGTGGAAAAGCAAAAAAGCAAAAAAAAAGGATTAGATCGGGATTCAGGATCAGATAGTGATAGAGAGAGTCGACAGGTCAGGAGGAAAAAAGAAGAGTATAAGGTAATGATTAAATTCTTAACGGATTCACTAAATATGCTCAATCCAATCAGAATAACCAAGGCGCTGAAGGAAGCTACTGGTAAAATTGAAAATGCAAAAATGTTGTGTGATGGTAGACTGCTGATTTTTTGTAAGGACAGCAAACAACAAAAATCCGCATTGGGACTGAAATCTGTTATGGGAATAAAAATTACCAGCAATGTCGTGGAAGAAAAAAAAGTGGATTAGTGGAGTAATAACAGGTATTCCTACGGACATAAGTGAAGAAACTATCAAAAAGAATCTGACAGGAGCAGAAGTGATAAATGTGAAGCGACTGAAGATGATATAGAGCAAAGAGAGCATAGATAGCCAATCTATTATGATTCATTTTGGAGAGAATCGATTGCCCAGTAGGGTATTTCTTGGATTTATAAGTAATGCAATTCGCCTTACATTCCCCTTCCGACAAGATGTTTTAAATGTCAGAGGTTTATGTGTGCAAGAATATGTGTGCCTCAAATAATACGTGTGCAAGAGTCATGGCTCAAACCCCATTTAAAGTTTGGATTGTACGGGTATTCGGTAATAAGAAGAGATAGAGAAGTTGGAAATGGTGGTGGGGTGATAACTTTCATTAAACTAGGTATAGGATTTAGAGTTGTAGATATAAGTACAGAATATGAAGCAGTGGTGGTGGAGGTGTGGGATGGGAATCAGAGAATAAGAGTTATTAATTTTTACAATCCATGTGAAAAGTTAAGCACAGATATTTTAGGAAAGATAGGGGGTGAGGGAGATTTTAATGCACACATTATGCACTCTCAGAAAAAAAGGTACAGCAGCTGTCACTGGGGTGGTACCTTTTCAAAAGGTACTTATTTGAACCTAAAGGGTCCATTTTGGTACCTTAAAGGTACATATTGGTACTTAAAGTGTACATATTAGAACCTAATAGTTATAAAAGTGTACCTTTTGAAAAGGTACTGCCCCAGTGACAGCTATTGTACCTTTATTTCTGAGAGTGTGGGGGAATACAAGCAATGATAGTAACGGATATATTATGAAGGAAATACTCGACAACAATAATTTGGTTTGTATAAAATGATGGAAATTATACAAGAATGGATGCTATTAAAGGGCATTACTCTGCAATTGATTTGACAATTATGTCTCAAAATTTGGCTAAGCATAATGTATGGAAAGTTTTAGATCAAACATCTATGGGTAGTGATCATTTTCCTATTTTGAGTAAAGTAGGAGTAGAGGTAACATCGGTTAATATTGACATAATTCCAAGATGGAAATTCAAATCAGCAGATTGGGACAAATCTAAAGAGATTTGTGAGAATAGATTTAAAGGGGTCATATGATGCTATTTTAAAGATCATTATTTTGTGTATTTGGTGTAACATAATATGTTGACATGCTTTAATGTTCAAAAAACACATTATTTTTCAAATACTGTACATTATTGTAGGTCCTCTATCCCCGCCTCTCTCAAACACGTCGTTTTCAACAAAGCCCCCTCCTTTGACAAGCGCAGTCCGCTCTGATTGGCCAGCTGACCCAGTGCATTCTGATTGGCCGAACACCACAAGCACTCGTCGGAAATGTAACGCTCTTACCATAATCGCGAGCTTCATCTTTCAAAATAAATGTAAAGACAGTAAATAATGTCATTAGTTTTACCATCAGTTCAAGCCCGAAAGGACAACAGAGTCGCGTGACAGACACAGTGAGGAAGCTGGTTTGTGTTTGCAGTACACAAGCCACGGTTAAGACAGCTGAAATCTGTCTTTCGCACTGACATGGCTGCATCAACACTACTGCTGTTCCTGAAACCACGCCTTCTTTCTTTGCGTGCACATTTGGGCGGCATTATGCTAATATTTCCACATAGTGAGGTAGACATGTGGGGGCGTGTTAGAACGAGCCGTTTTAGGGGGGCGTGGCAGAGTCTTAACTTTGATAAAGAATATCTCTTTGGTTTTGAGACTTTAGTCTTTGCAACTTCAGGGATCTTATCTATGCACAATCAGCTTGTAACACTCCAAAGAGAAAGGAAAACTTGAAATCGCATCATATGACCCCTTTAAAAAAAATGTCTTTGTCAAAGAATTACAAGCCTCGAACCAAACTAACCAGGTACGAGGTGAATCACAACATTACAGACTTTGGGGTGAAGCAAATATGTACTTGAAATTGAAACAGAGACAAAGGTACAAGACCAAATGTTTGTGTACTCATCAATAAGGGAAAGAACTACAATCCCATGAAACACTGCAAAATATATACGAAGAGTTCATTTGCAAAAACAGATAACTCCGTTTTTAACAATTTTCAAAAATCATGTTTTTGTGTGTGGGAGACTTTAGTCTTTGCAACTTTACAGATCTTCTTTATGCACAAATAGCTTGTAACACTCCAAAGAGAAAGGAAAACTTGAAATCGCTTCATATGACCCCTTTAAGGAATTAGTTGGGTCAATAGAACATGAGTTAAACTGTAAAATTAGTGAAATTTGGAGTAAAACTGCAGAAGAAGTAATAGGAAAAAGTACAGGAAGAAAGAAAAAGAAAGTGGTACCATGGTGGTCTGAGGACTACAGTATGGCGATCAGAATAAGAAATTATGATTATTAAGGAAAGTAAGGAAGACTCGTTTGATGATGATTATATTTAGTACAAAAGAGCTCAGGCTAATGTTAGGAAAGTGGTTAGAACAGCAAAAAGAAAACATTGGAGAGAATTTTGTGATAAAATAGGAGGGAAAATAGAAATAACAGAAGTGTGGGGAATGATTAGGTAGATGGGTGGGATCCAGAGGTGTAATAATATTCCAGGAATAGTTAGCGAAGGGAGATTATTGCTGACGGTGAAAAAGCAGAAGTCTTAGCAAAATCATTTGTGAAAGTGCATAGTAATGGAAATATTTCTAATGAAATGAGGAATTGCAGAGAGCAAAATTTGAGGAAATATCCAAAATTGTTAGATAGAAAAGATAATGTTGAAGGTACAATTAATATACAATTTTCAATAAAGGAATTTAAACAAGCATTAATGAATGTAAGACATACATCACCTGTGATGGGAAGGATGAAATTAGTTATGAATGGATTAAACATCTCTCAGATACTTCTTTAAATATTATATTAAGTCTATTTAACAAGATATGGAAAGAAGGAAATTTACCAACTGCATGGAAACATGCAATTATCATTCCAATAGCAAAACCCGGAAAAGATCATTCAAGTCCTTTGAATTATAGACATATAGCCCTAACTTCAAACTTATGTAAGTTAATGGAAAGGATGGTAATGAATCGATTGACTTGTGTGCTGAAAAGTAAAGGATTGCTAAATATATATCAAAGTGGTTTTAGGAAAGGTCGAAGAACTATAGACTCAATGATTCATCTTGAAAATGATATTAGGAAAGCACTAGTAAATAAAGAAGTAGTAGTTGGGGTATTTTTTGATGTTGAGAAGGCCTATGATATGATGTGGAGGGAAGGTTTACTAATTAAATTGGATAAAATCGGAATAAATGGTAGATTATATAACTGGATTATGAGTTTTTTAATGGATAGGACAATACAAGTTAGGGTGGGAAAATCATATTCAAAAATGTATTCAACGGAAAATGGAACAAGGAACTGTATCTAGCCCAATACTTTTTAATATAATGATGAGTAATGCGTTTCCATAAATAAGTAACCTGAAATAAGTAGAGCAATTTATGCAGATGATGGAGCGTTATGGAAGAGAGGAAGAAATGTAAATCATGTAGAAAGAAAAGTCCAGGAGGCTATAGATGAATTAGGAAAATGGGCAAACTGTTGGGGATTTAGATTTTCATTTTCTAAAACTCAAGTAATATGTTTTTCTAGAAAGAGACAAAATCCGAAGGTTACTTTAAAAATATATAACCAGAAGTTAGAGCAGGTTTCTGGGGTTCGATATTTGGGACTATGGATGGACTCATTTGGAATTCATATTCAAAAAATAATTGACAAGGGTATTATTATATTAAGATGTCTGGCTGGAACAGATTGGGGAGCTAGTCGACAACCTCTTTGGAGATTATACTGTGCTCTGATAAGATCAACAATAGACTATGGTAGTTTTGTATATTGCTCTGCATCAATGGAAAAAAGAGGAAAAATTTGACATTATACAATCTCAGGCATTAAGAATTTGTTGTGGTGGATTCAGGACATCCCTAGTGACATCTTTACAAGTAGAAATAGGAGAAATGCCATTAGAATTTAGAAGAATGCGATTAAGAATGGTGTATTGGATTTCAATTAAAGGTCATGGCGAAATGCATCCAGTTAAAAAAGTCCTGGAAAAATGTTGGGAGTATGAATATTCAAAGCTATGGAAAGTGGAAAATGGTGGAAAGCTATGACTGGAAAGCAGATAAAGAGGCACAGAGAATGGGAATAAATGAAATTGATGCAAGTCCAACGGTAGTATTAGCTACTGTCCCTACATGGTTATATACGTTACCAGTAGTTGACCTTCAGCTGAAAAACATAATTCTGGAAAAACAAAAATATATGTCAAAGGAGTTGGCAGTGAGACAATATATGGACATGGAGTATAATCATCGTTTACAAATATATACAGATGGCTCAAAAGACCCAGCGTCAAATCGAAAACCTTCAGCTGTTGTCGTTCCAGAGTTAAATTATACAACAAGTAAAAGGATCACAGATAATTTATCAGTTTATACGGCAGAGATGATTGCAATTATGTTAGCAGTTCAGTGGGTGGAGAACTTGAATCATAAAAATGTGGTAATATGCTCAAACTCATATTCGGTGTTAACAAGTATAATGTATGGCAAATCTACATCAAGAGAAGATATACTAATAGAAATCCTTCACTCAACATTTAGATCACAAAATCAAGGAATTTTTTTAAATTTTGTATGGGTTGGAAGGAAACGAAAAAGCATTTTAGCTAAGAAGACCTTTAAAAATACAGAAATAGGACTTAGTATTCCTTTAAGCAAATTTGAAGTTAAAGGAATAGTAAAAAGAGCAATTAAAGGTTCATGGCAAGAGGTGGGATAAGGAGGGAAAGGGAAGACACTTGTACAGAATTCAAAGAGAAGTAGGTCATAAGAGAGTGGTTTGTGGAAATAGGAGGGAAGACGTGGTTATTTCACGTCTCCGTATAGGTCATATACGGCTCTCAACCATTCCTTAAAAATGATTGGGAAACATAAGTAAGGTTTATGTAACTGTAAAAAAAACAGAGACAGTAGAGCATGTTCTGTTAGAATGCACCAGATATAAAAATGAAAGGTTCAAACTAGAAAATCAAATCAAGTCAATAGGTGTAAGTAGTTTGTCAATTCAGAATTTATTAAGAAATTCATCACAAATTTTCAAGATATTATTAGAATTTGTAAAGGTCACAAATTTTATTAAATTGAATTTTTTTTCCTTTTCTGTTCTTTCTTATGTATTACCTATCCACCTTATTTTTCAATGCGGAAGTAAGCCGTTTTCTGTCAGTGTGCGAGACTTCCAGTTCATTAGCTGCTGTAGGGAAATAACGAGAAGAATAACAACAAGCGGTAAACGGTAAAACGGTTTGCATTACAAACCAGTGTGTTCATAATTAAGATAATACATTAAAATAATATGGTAAGACACACCAGTTTGAAATATCAAGCCTTTTTGTACAGCTAATAATAGCTGGAAGCGGATGAGACCAGAAGCAAGACACATTAAATTTACAAATGGCCTCTCCAGCTTTTACGGGAAAAATAAGGTGGATATTACACTCCTCATTGATGCTCCACACTCCATCTCAGAAGGTGGCGGAAATGCACTATAAGTTAGTTTGCCAACCGCCACTGACGAAAGAAGAAGGCTTACCCTGCGTCTCAATGTTCATACTATCCATCCTAGTATGTGAGATTAGAATAAGTGTGTCCCAAAGCATAGTATGTCGAAAAGAGTAGGGGAGAGCGGGGCACAAAGTAACACTTTTTGACTTTCTCAAATTGTGTAGATCCACATGGCGTTCAGAGTATAATTTTTTTATCTTACATCGCTAATGTCATAGAATAGCACATTGTAACGCAGTGTTACAACGTGCCCCATCTGCGCAACTGGAATTTAAAACTGGTTACTGTCTTCTGATAGTTAGCGAAGCATTAAAAAATTATTTAAACAGATAAATAACAGATTGGAGATTGAAATAATAGCAGATTTGTCTAATTTTAAATGAGTAATAAAATCTGAGATGAAAAATTTACTTAAGCCAGAAATGTAATTTTACTATGGTAAAATAAATGTTCAGCCATATCTTCAAAAGACTTTTGAATTTTGGCGCACTTTTTTTCTCTATATAATATTGATATGGTAACTAGTAAATGCTGTAAATTTGGTTATGCTAGCATGTGTGGAAATATTTAAACCACGTGTGTTACAACTTACCCCGCGTTACTTTGTGCCCCGCGCTCCCCTATACCAAAAGTCCCCGGATGGTCTAGGCTACTATTTCAGGTCGATTTTTCGAAGTGTGGATCCGTGCACACTCTAATACAGGGGTGTCCAAACTCGGTCCTGGAGGGCCGGTGTCCTGCAGAGTTTAGCTCCAACTTGCATCAACACACCTGCCTGGAAGTTTCTAGTATGACTAGTAAGAGCTTGATTAGCTGGTTCAGGTGTGTCTAATTGTGGTTGGAGCTAAACTCTGCAGGACACCGGCCCTCCAGGACAGAGTTTGGGCACCCCTGGTGTAAAGCAATGTGTTTATGCGGTTTAAGGTAAAAAAAAACACATTATTTTCCACATAATGTAC
>NW_015641018.1:2808581-2821925 GCF_001515625.1 Sinocyclocheilus rhinocerous
GAAGTGTGGATCCGTGCACACTCTAATACAGGGGTGTCCAAACTCGGTCCTGGAGGGCCGGTGTCCTGCAGAGTTTAGCTCCAACTTGCATCAACACACCTGCCTGGAAGTTTCTAGTATGACTAGTAAGAGCTTGATTAGCTGGTTCAGGTGTGTCTAATTGTGGTTGGAGCTAAACTCTGCAGGATACCGGCCCTCCAGGACCGAGTTTGGGCACCCCTGCTCTAATGGCTATGCCCACAATCCATTGCGCTTTGGCGAAGGATTCGGTCCAGAACTACAAACACGAATAAAACGCGTTAGAAAAACTACAAACGTGGCGGATGCGCGCGATCGACGGTTAGGAAGAGAGGTTTAAAAAAAGGGGGTTGAGTTACTAATAATCAACATTTAACCTGGTAAAAAATATTTATTTATTGTTATCCGTGTTATATTTCATCTGCAACAGCAATGTGAACTTTTATAAACATCCATTTGGTCGTTAACTTTTAAATGCATCATTATGCAGAAAATATGGGCAGAGTTCTCTGCATGAAAGACCCGCGACTGGCAGATCAACGAGCTACTTTTCTCTCCAGTATGGTAGGAAGTTAAATTAAATGAAATGTGGAGGATGTTAACTGTGACAAGATGATTGACAGGCCAGTTTACAGTGACAGGGTGCGTGTAACAGGTGCGACAGAGCGGTCCTTTAAAGACGCAATTGTGTGACGTGATAGTATGTCCCAAAGCTTGCCTACTCTTCTACTACACACTCAAAAGTATGTACTTGTTCTTCACCAAAAGAGTACATACTTTAAGGGCATAGTATACGTAAGCACATTGAAACGCAGCATTAGACTCCGCTCCCCCTCTTCACAGCAAGATGGTACATCCCAAGCTTATCACCCGGCAATCAATCAACACGAGAGAAACAACCACAACACAGCATCTTACCTACAAACATAGACTCGCTCGCTCCTGTTATCCGATGCAAGTCGCTTTTTTGGAAAGTAAACAGTTAAACTTTGTGCCAGATCGAGGCGATATCGGTATCGGAGGATGATTGAACCAGAATGTGAACGTCTAAACTTTTACCAAGTTGCACGGCGAGTCCTGGCAAACAGCAGCAGTGTGTCACACAAAGAACAGAGATGAACCGCTGCGAGTTTCTCCAGTCAAGAGGCGGACTCATGAATCGCAGGGGGGTTCGACTCTAGTTCTGGTTCTGTAGCTCGGTGTTGCTTGGACAGTTGGCACTGTAATCGTCTGCGATTATGTCTGATCCGAGTTCCGGGAGCGCGTTGCCTGGCAGCAGCAAAGCTCATTTTGTTACGGGCGCGATGCTCAAGCGATCCAAAAGGTAACATGCGATATCAGACGAGACGTGCACGATCAAACTTTTCTAATGTGTCAACTTTTGACACGTCACGTGGGCATTTCTTGGTCGATTTATGTAATCGCACTGTGGAGTTTACGGTAATGCTATGGTTGCGTCTCAAAACATAGTGTGCTGTTTACCTAGACTGTATTCTAATGAAAAATGACGCAGTATAATAGTGCAATGGTTGCATGGCTTTATCTAAAGCTGTATTTCGAACTGTTGATGGTGGCATAGTGAAATATCTGTATGCACTGATAGACATCTGTAGCTGCAGACCAGCAAGAGATGAAAGTGCCATGTATGACTGAAAGAGGTGTTTGGTGAGCAAGTGATAAATGACATGCACAACTTGAGTCTCTCAATGCAAATGACAGCTGTGTTGAAGGACACCACCTCTGATGGCCCAGAGCCTGCAGATGTTGCAGAATTACTCATAGGATTATTCTTGAATCAAAAAAGCCACATTATAGTAACACTATCGAGAGCGTGCTGCTGATCATTAAATCCTTTGTCACTTTCTTTGTTAACTTTGCCGTCGACCATAAAGGCTGGGCTGGATTATGTTGAAAGGTTTTTAATAAACCCTCTTCTCTTGTTTGTGTGTTGCAGCTGTCGCAGCAGTAATAGAAAGAGCCTTGGTGTTGGAACGCCGTCACCCACCCGCCCTCTTTCGCCTCTGTCCGCCCACACAGGTAATACTCGCCGTCACATGACACCCGCTCTAGGACAGCTGACATTGTGCTGGCCTGTGACCGTTGAGAGGTTGATGTAACTGGCATAACATAAGCCTATCCACTCCTCACCCCCTTGCCTCTTACCACACTGCTTCATGGGTTTCATCACCCCAAAAAATGTGAAAAATCCGAACCCGTATGCTGTTATTTTTTCTGCAGAACACAAAAGGAGAAGAGTCTTTTGAAGAGTCTTCACGCAGCAGTTTGTCAGTAACCATATCTATCGACCACAAAAATGACAAAAAAGCACAATTATAGTCGATCATATACCGTGTTATAGGTTTGTTTGAGGAAAAGACAGATGTTTAAACCATTTTTGATTGGTAATCTTCCTCTACAGTGATTGGACCATTTGATTAGTGACTTCAACTTGAGAAATGAATCAGTAACAGAATGACGAATCATGATTAAACTGTGTGATTTGATCACAGATCAGCTGAGTGATTTGCTCATGAATCATCAGAATAATTTATTATCAGATCAGCTGAATGAGTTGTTTATGAATCTTCTGAACCGTTTGCTCATGATTTGGCTGAACCATTTGCTTGCAAATCAGCTGAGTGATTTGTCAAAGAGTCAGATAAATTATTCACAAATCGGACTAGCATAGTTCACCCAAAAATGAAAATTCTGTCATTAACTACACACCTGTTCTAAACCCGTAAGACATTCGTTCATCTTCGGAACACAAATTTTTGATGGATTCAAAAACATATTTTTGATGAAATCTGAGAGATTGATGAAATCCGAGAGCTTTCTGACCCTGCATAGACAGCAACGCAACTACCACATTCAAAGCCCAGAAAGGTAGTGAGGACATCATTAAAATAGGCCTTGAATGTGTGTGGTTGCATTGCTATCTATGGAGGGTCAGAAAGCGCTCGGATTTCATCAGAAATATCTTAATTTGTGTTACGAAGATGAACAAAGGTCTTACGGGTTCGGAACGGCATGAGGGTGAGTAATTCATTTTCATTTTTGGGTTAACTATCCCTTTGACTAAATTCATTAACTATAGCTCATCAACTTGTTTTTTAAATTTTCCATCTGTGTGTCATTTTGGTGCAAATAATGACTGTTTTCAAACGGGTTTCCCTAGAACAGACAAACACATAGCCCGGTGGAGCCAGTGTTGCCATGTCAGGCTGCTCAAACAAAGTTGGTTGCACCACTTTTTTTGGGGAAGTCAGCCTATGAATGGCTTACTTATAGTCGTCTCTGCTTATTAAGCTCGGAGATGATATTTCAAAACATTGAAAAAATTACACACGTCAGCTTTAAACTCCATAGACAGTGAATCAGACACATATTATTGTTCAGAAAGGAGATAAATGTCCTAAAGTGTGTGATTTGTGAAACATCTGAGGTCATCTGACGTCTATTAAATCCTCTAACTTACGTAACACTGTGTGCTCTGTTGAAATTTCCTCTTGTTCCCCTTCCAGCTGCCAGCAGCCCTCTGGACAGCCCACGAAATGTGTCCACTGCTATTTGCTCTCTCAACTTCCCCTTCGCCCGCAGGTAGACAAACGCTCTTTATCATATTTTTCTTGTTCATTAGATAGATGACAGACCAGCATTCTGGATATTCCTCAGCATTTACCACAATGTTAATTAAGTGTCAGGTTCACATTATGCACAGTTGACTCATTTATTCTTATGAATCTTTCTATATAGAGCTCACTAAGCGTGTCGCCTATTTTCTCTCTCTTCATCCCTCTTTATTTCTTCTCAGCCACCTGGCTCGAGCTGACAGGTAGCCAATCTCTTTTTCACACAATGACGGGGCCGAACCTCAATCACCTTATCTATTTCCGGGACTCTGTGTACTCTTTATAAACTTCCTGTTATTTAATTTAATTATTTATTTATTTCTTTTTTGCCTTGATGCTTTGCGTCACCATTTTTAAAAACGATTCACAATTTTTTGCCAAAAATATAGGCTTTAATGCTGATATTGAAATAAATAATAATTGTGTGCGAGATACCATTTCTGCCAACCTCTGAATGCAAATTTAGCTTTCTTTTTATTTGAAAGTGCATGTCAGAAGCTGTTAATTGAAGAACTCTAAAGGTGACTTTGTACTAGTGGTGGTCCACATGCATATTGTGAGTGATGTTAGTATGGGATTATATTAGCAGGGCGGGGGAAAACGTATATATATATTTAATATATATATATATAATTATATAAATAATAGTTGTTGTGGGCTGACATAAAGTTTTAAGTAATGGAATATCATTCTCTCTCCTGAATTGCTCTTTCTTTTCTCTCGGCAGAGTGGAAGGGAGACGGTGGTCTCTGGCTTCACTTCCATCCTCAGGTTATGGGACCAACCCTCCCAGCTCAACCGTCTCAGTATGTGTCTCTCATTTATCTACAATTAAATCTTGTATGTTCCATGAAAATAAAATGAAGAGAATTTGGTTTGAAATAACAAGAGGATGCATAAAAAATGACAGAATTCTCCATTAAATCCTTTTAATAGTAAAAGAGCAAAGGAGGTGGAAATGTTCCTGTATGAATCAGCTCTGTGAAACATTCTCATATTTCTGCATACCTAGACAATTACTGATAGGTTTAAGGATGTTTTTTTGTAAAAATGGAACTGTTTTATGTTCGTTGTGGCCATGTATTTTTGATGGGTTTATGTGTTTGTTGGTTGCTTTGCAGTCATCTTCCTCATCTCAAGAACGACTGCACCAGCTTCCATACCAACCCACACAGGACGAGCTTCATTTTCTGTTCAAACACTTCCGAAGTTCAGAGAGCATGACTGATGAAGATGGGCGGCCCTCCCCGTTTATACGACCCCGGTCACGTAGCCTTAGGTAAACAAAAACACACATGCACCCATTAATTGCAACATAGGATGTCTTTGTTTGATGTCTTTTGTGTGACTTCTGAAAACTTGGAATATATTTTTTTAAAGGGAAAGTTCACCCAAAAATGAAAATTCTATCATTTACTCACCCTCAAGTTGTTACAAACCTGTATGAGTTTCTTTCTTCTGATGAACACAAAAGAAGATATTTTAAAGAATGCTGGTAACCAAACAGTTGTTGATCCCCATAGACTTCCATATTCTATATTTTGGGGAAAAAAATACTATGGAAGTCAATGGTATTCAGAAACTGCTTGGTTTTGTGTTCAGCAGAATAAAGACAGCCTGAGGATGAGTGAATGATGACAGAATTTTCTTTTTTGGGTGAAATGTTCCTTTTTAAAGAGCAATTTTTGTTATATTTCTTTGGTGCCTTTGTACCCTTTTTTGGAGCATGAAAGCCTGAATCCTCCATTCATTGTAACTGTATCAACCAGAAGCAACCAGAAAGTCGTATGTGTTTGAAATGATGTGAGGATGAGTAAATCATGACAGATTTTTCATTTTTGGGTGAACAATCTCTTTCAGTGCTGTTTGTTGCCAGACTTGTTGTCAGATGAGTGGACTCCTGACTAATAGGAATATCCAGGCTTTCCCCATCAAAACGAAACAAAAGGAGCGTTTTTGTTTTGTAAAAGAACCTCCCTGGAGGCTGTCAGAGAAGAGACCGCTTTCACTATGGTATAATTGAACACTGGGGTTTGAAATTTGCATCTGGCCAGTTAATATGCAGGAGGAAGAGTCTGAAGTAGAAACTAAAATCTGATGAGGGTTTTTTGTGTTTGACACCTATTCTGAGCGAGACTGCAGTGCAACGCCTCACCTTTAGCCCACATCTCTGCAGGATTCAGAGGTTTTGATGTCCACCCACAATGCTTCATGCTTCAAACAGGGTGCTTGCACAAACAAAACACCGCTCACTTGGTTTTTGAAATGAGAGTATAATGGGTATATTTGTCAGTAAAGTATTTAACCAGCAATCTACATAATGGCAGTTTTCATTAGTGATGCAATGGCATATTTTCTTCCAAAACAGCCATTTTTGGTTTTGAGCCGAAATAGTTTTGAAGTGCCAAAATCATTAAAAGGGACAGAGACGTTTAATTAGCATTTCTCTGATGGCATATTTTGATCGTGCCAGTGTCTATTTCGTGACACAACGTGGATAAACTGTAAACATGTCAGCTGTGCAAATGCTAGTCCTGAATTAACAATACCGATTTCTTGTTTTTAATCGATACTGATATGGATTCTTAAATCTCAAGAGCCATCTTTTAGTCTATGCTATTTTCTGTTGATGTGTGAACATCACTAAACTTTATTTGTAGCGTCTGTTATCCAATAATCACAATAAGATTTGTGCTTTGCTTTTATTGTGAAATATTAAATATTTTAATATGAAATACCACAAAATATTTATCACAAAATACAAACAATAAATGGAGTTTTGGCACTCTTTAATGTGGTGTGACAGATCGCTGTAGTGTCTCTGCTGTTCAAGCAGCAACCATTCATATCTTCCTCTTTACTACTACTTATAGCAAGAAAAAAACATGAACATCAGAATGTATGTTGCATTATATTACAGATTCATTATATTTTTACTTAACCTGTTGTCTTTTTTTAATGTATGCTTGAATTAGGGATGGAACGATTACCGGTTTCACGATAAATCACGATAAAAATGCCCTGACGGTTAGTATTATCGTTTAAAATTTAATTATCATCAAAACAGTATTTGATTATCGCGATTTTGAAAACTCGCGGTAAATCCTGTGCAGCCAGCATTAGTCTGACGCAGAAGCAGCATGCAATGTTGTTGGTTTTTTTTTTTTTGCACGAGACGAAATGGCGGAAGGCAGTGACAGCGCTCGGGAGATTTTTCAGCCATCTAAGAGAACCAAATCGGTGGTCTGGTCGTATTTTGGCTTTTACAAGAGTCCTGAAGGCAATTTAATCGAGGACGGTCACCCTGTCTGCTGATCTTGCAAGAAGAAAGTCGCTGCAAAAGGGGGAAACGCATCAAATTTGCTCAGTCATCTTCGTGACCACCACCCACTGTTAGCTGTCTTAAATCATATTTCTATCACTGACGAAAAATATGTTGTCTTACATTAAAATAGACAAATGTAATTAGCCTATTCTATTTATGTTTGTATGTGAACTCGAAATCAACCCCAACTTTGCTTTAAAAAGCATCACAAGATCTCCTAACCGAAGATTACATGATCACTAACGGAAATCACATTGTGTGTGTGTGTGTATATATATATATATACACTGTATATATTGTGTGTGTGTATATATATATATAAGTGATTTATTATTATTATTATTATTATTAGGGCTTCATGTTAATGTTAATTTAATGTTTATGCTAGAAAAAAGTACATATAGCTGCTAATTGTATTTGTTGTTTGTTGATTTTCAAATATATATATTATTGAAATGTTTTCAGTGTGAATCAGTTCTTTTTGAAAATTTTCATCTAATTTTAACAAAACCGTGATAATATTGATAATCGTGATAACTTTGGTCACTATAATCGTGATATGAAATTTTCATACCGTTACATCCCTAGCTTGAATTGTCATGAAAAAGTTTACAGCCATTGTTTAGACTAAATGTTCATATTTCAACAAAAAATTGGAGTAGAATCATAATTCTGTTATTAAAAATTTGACACACAAACTGCCTTATGTGCACTTAAAATTTTTGTACAACTCAGTTTTTATTTGATTGTTGATTATTAAACATTTATTTTCGGGTTCGGTCCAGTGGATCATTAGTTATCATCTGTTGTTCTCCTTGTTTTAGCCCTGGACGAACTGGCAGCTCCTTTGATAATGAAATTATAATGATGAATCATGTCTATAAGGAGCGCTTTCCAAAGGTATGTATCGCCAACAGATTATTTCCAGGTTTTTACTCTACAAATCTGAGATGCCTAATGTTCTCTCTGCTGTGCAGGCCACCGCTCAGATGGAGGAGCATTTGCTGGAAGTCATCAGGCAGTTTTCCCCAGACAGCACCCTACCACTGGGAGATGGCGTCTTGGGATTTATCCAGCACCAGTTGGTGGAGTTGGCCAGGGACTGTCTGGATAAATCCCAGAAGGGCCTGATCACATCTCTGTACTTCATAGAGCTGCAGGATAAACTGGAAAAAATGCTGCATGAGGTGAGGCGGGAATTTTTGAAAAGATCTTTCCAGTTCAGTGAATCCAGACAATTGTTTGGGTATGAGACGTTGTTGATGTTGGAGAAGTGGCCTGGTAGGAAGTGCACAAGCTCTCACATGTGGCAGCTGCATACAGGCGACCAATGTACATAAAAACTAAAAACTAAAAAATATTACAGTGACACAGTAGCTACATTTACCTGATCAGTATTTAGGATTGACAGTCATATTTACTAACAAATGGATTTCATATTAGTTTTGTATTATCATGGACAGGGGCAACATATACTTTATGAACAGGTAACTGAAGTCAGTCCCACTGAAGATTGGAGTCTTATTGAAATTGTGTAGACATTTTTAATCATTGAAAAAAAATTTTTTTGAAAGTAAATAACTATTTTTTAATAAAGTAATTATAAAAAAATATATTTTATTCATGTATTTATTTTTTCCAGATTTCTTGAAATATACGTTTTTGAGTTTTTATGGATTAACACCATATGACATTTTACAATCTAAACTACGCCTGTGTTGTCATAAAGGTCAAATTAACTACAATGTTTTGACTTTCTTCTAATGTTTTTTTTTTTTTTTGGGTAAAAGTTTTGCACCACATGACTTTGATTTGGCATGCAAAAGTGTGAATAATATTATTAATATTTAATAACATTAAAATGGTAATAAGCAGTGAAGTTGTTTTGTTAAAATATTTTCTAACAAATTTTGAAGGGTTAGTTCACCCAAAAAGGAAAATTAGCCTGATTTACTCACCCTCAAGGCATCCTAGGTGTATATGACTTTCTTCTTTCAGACAAATCCAATTGGAGTTATAATAAAAATTGTCCTTGCTCTTCCAAGCTTTATAATGGCAGTGGGCAGGTGGTTTTTTTCAACAGTCCAAAAGAAGTCAAATAAAGCTCATCCAGCCATAATAAAACTTACCTCACACGGCTCCGGAGGTGGTGAATAAAGACCACCTGTAGCGAATCAATGCGTTTTTGTAAGAAAATAAAAATCCATATTTAAAACGTTATAAACGCTTTTCTCTCACTTCCGCTAACTGTCATACGTGCAAGCCATTCTGGGTGGATGACGTAAGAAATACACTGTTAGTGTCCTCTGTATATTTTTGCGGTAGTATACTTTTTCAGTGCGCTAAAAATCAATGTAAATATCAGTGGTATTTAGTATGCTTTTGCAATTGCACTGAAGTAGAAATATACTTATAATCAGTGTATTTATAGCGGATTTTTTTTTTTACAATTTTATTTAGCACAAAATATAAGAATGCACTACAAATGTACTTTCTTGTATTCCCAACCTGGCAACCATGCGTATGCGCTACATTGTGGTAAAAGCGCTGATGAGCTGAAAACACCAGCAAACATGCAAGTTGGAGGTTAGTGATTCTATACATGGTTATACTTTTGAGCAAAATAATTGGGATTATCTCTTTGTTTAACCATTATCGTTCAGCCCTAGTCAGTCAGTTAAAGAATGCAATATTTATGCACTGAAAAAAATTGGTTTAGGTTTTAAAGTCCTTGCCCACCGAAATTTTCGTATGCGTTTTTTTTTCGTATTTATCCTAAAAAATTTGTCACACACAGAAACCTTGTACACTGAGTCCGATGCATATTAATTAATCCGTTGTGAAAAAATTCATAAAACAATACAAAATGGAGTCTTCAAGCAGTGAGGATGATTTTGTTGTCTTCTTTCTTCTTAAAGAGAGAAAAAGAAAGAGGAGTATTGGGTCCATCCAATCCTGAGATATAGAGAGGAAGGAGTTCCACCTCCTTGTTAAGGAGCTGTGGGATTATCACGGGCGATTCAGAGTTTACTTCAGGATGACAGTGGCTCAGTTTGATGCTTTGCTTGCGATACTGGAGCCACATATTAAAAAGAAGACCACCAATTTCTGTGAACTTCGTGTGCAAGGACAGTGATTTGTGCTGCGAGACAAAGTGGATCAACTTGTCAGACGCCATTCTGGATTTTGGCGTTCGCTTGTATGGTGGCTCTGAATTGTCAAAACACCTCTCAAAATGCTTGCTACGGATGCGAAAAATGCAGAAAATCGAACCCGATCCGAATTTTTTGGACGGAAATTTTTTTTTTACATAACGTGACGTCGTATTTATTTTTTAACGTGCAAAAATTTCGGACTCCGTGTGCAATGACCTTTACTTCGAAAAACTTTTAACCCGGAAATTGCCGGTAAATGTCACAAATAATCAAAGAAATGGCAAGTAACACATTGAATGAAACATGAAACAATTTTGATGTAGAAAGACTTTAGTAAAACATACTCCAGACTCCAATCTTTGTTTCATTTACAACTGCACAAAAAAATGTTTTTTATGTCTGTGCACCATAAGTTTAAATCTAGCTTGACTTTGGTTGAGTCCTTGTCGTATGCATGAACAACCATTTTCTGCTGCTTTAGCCAATGTCAGTTTGGTAATGCTGTCCTTTTCTGATTATGCCAAAGCCAACAGGTGGTCTGAGATGGTGGTTGTGGTTTGGCAGGAATATCAGGCTGACGGTGTCATCAGGGCACGGCTGGGTTCTGTCACTGCTGTTGTTAATGTTAGTGCTTTAAGAGGCCAGAAACGTCACGTATTCTCAAAAGAAACCGTGACCATTTCCACTAATAAGTGTGAAATCCACCTCTTCCCCCAAGGTTTTTTTACTCTATAAATACATTCAGATTTTTTTACACCAAGCAAAAAAAGAGCAACCTCGAGCTGCGTGCATGTACATTTGCATACATGTGAGTGTTTGCATATGTGTGTAATTGCACGTGTCGTTTCGTGTATAAATGTGTGTGTACCCTGCAGCAGAGGGTTTGATTAGATATATAGATCTCCCCGTTCAAGCTTCATGCTCATCTTTGCAACTACAGGGTGTTAGTTTCCATAGCAACCCTTACGCCCACCCTATATGTAGTGTTCAGACAACCCCAGGCAAGACTCAGCGCGCTGTCAGATCGCTGCTGTGCGGTGGATGTCGTGCTCATAGATAAGGCTATTAAAGTGTTTCCCATTTCCCTTAGTCAGCGGTGCCAAGCACAGGGCCCTGATGCTACAGTCATGCTGCAGTTTAACTGCTCTAACTGTTCAATCATCAACCTGTTGTGATTGATGGTCAAATCCTGTGGTTTTGTGTTGGTTTGTGGTTACATCAGTCCGCTCTATGCTGTTCCTCTGTCACTCTCTGCTCCCTTCTGGGATTGCATAGTCTTTGCTGCTTTATTATCACTGGCGTTATGCTTAAAGGGGTCATATGATGCGATTTAAAGTTTTTCTTTCTCTTTGGAGTGTTACAAGCTGATTGTGCATAGATAAGATCCCTGAAGTTGCAAAGACTAAAGTCTCAAAACCAAAGAGATATTCTTTATCAAAGTTAAGACTCTGCCACGCCCCCCTAAAACGGCTCGTTCTAACACGCCCCCACATATCTATGGTGAACTTATATGTTGCTGATTTATAAAGAGCAGGTTGAACAATGGCTGGTAGAACGGATTTAAATGTTACACATAGGGCTGGGTGATATGGCCAAAAATATTATTACAGTGTTTTTAGCATATCATACAATATTGCAATTTTTATTTACCATTAATGGGGAAGGAAATGCTTTCCACATGTTTGTTAGACCTTGAGAATGTATGTAAACTTTTCACTATTAAACACCTACCTTTTAATTTAGAGCCCCATGAAATCAATTTTATTTTTCTAAATTCTGCGTTTTCCATTTTATTTTTTCTGGTTTCAGTGTTTAAGGATTTAATAGAAATGTATTAAAAAAATTGTGTCTAATGAAATCTATTAATAAAACAATCTATTTAAATAATCTTTTATAATGTAATCAAAAATTAATTTACAACAAAACATTGCAATTTCATTTTTTTTGTCAAATAAGATGCTGCGCAACAGAACTGTGTAAATTAAAACATGAATGATTGTATGATGCTCCCTAAAAATAAAAGTAGTATTATTGTTTTGAAAAGTACATTTTAGTATAAAAAAGTGATACATTTCTGTCATAATTGCTTCAAGTTAAACTAAACTTTTATTTTGGTGGTTTGTAGTGAAGATCTTTGAGTATCAGTGTGTGTTTGATGGTTTTTCTCAAATAAAACGGTGAAGTGACTCTCAGAGCAGCTCTGGAGATGAAGTTTGTGTGTTCATGTCTCATATATTGAGACACAGATACTGAAAACACTGAGCATCACCTGTGTTTGAGTTTGTGTAGTAGATGAAAGTGTTCAGAGCTAATCATTATCATTGACAAATTTTAGCTTATTATTGCTTATTATTTAAAAAAATTGATTATTTCTTTATTTATATTTACTATTTTAAATGTAAATGTACTATTTACAAAGTGCATTTTCCATTAACATTTGACTAATTTGAAAGAAAAAAAACACAGAAGTTGCGTCAGTGTATAAGTCACATTTTATCATAACATTCAGATAAAATACTAGTAATTAATGTTTACAAAAATTATAAACTCTAGAATCCTTTAAATTTAAAAGAACAGACGGAAATGAAAAATAAAAGTATAAAACAAACCAATTACAGTGGCATTCCTTGTAAACAACTTATTATATTATAAATGTCAAGGTTAAACTAATTTATTTAAAGCAAAACTGAAACTACTGGTGTAAAAGGCACTGTACAAATAAATTTGGGCTCATGTAGCTCTCTTATTCAGCAGAAATTCAAATAATTTGTGTTCTTGACATTAGTTTTATAATATAAATCACGTTGGAATTGGAAATCACAGCTCATTTCATGATGATAAAAGAGTTTTGTATTCCAGAAACTACTTCATTTATTTTTTCAGTATGGTGCAGAATCAGTTTTAACTTTAAAGGGGTCATATGATGCGATTTCAAGTTTTCCTTTCTCTTTGGAGTGTTACGAGCTGTTCGTGAACAGATAAGATCCCTAAAGTTGCAAAGACTAAAGTCTCAAACCCAAAGAGATATTCTTTATAAAAGTTAAGACTCGTCCACGCCCTCCTAAAACGCCTTGTTTAAACACGCCCCCACATATCTACCTCACTATGTGGAAATATTTGCATAATGCGGCCCAAATGTGCACGCAAAGAAAGAAGGCGTAACTTTATTGTTGCTACCCCCGCCGCCGCCATGTTGTGAAGACACTGTGTGTTT
>NW_015641018.1:2823919-2826741 GCF_001515625.1 Sinocyclocheilus rhinocerous
AGAAGGCGTAACTTTTATTCTTGCTGTAGTATTGTTGCCGCCGCCATGTCCTGGAGACGCTGTGTGTTTCGTTGTGAAAGCGAAACTAACATTACTTTGTTTGGCCTTCCAAAAGAGGACACGGCTAGAAATCAGTGGTTAAGTTGTATTTACAACACTGTTCCAGAACAGTTCAATTGAAATATTCAGATGTGTGCAGCACATTTTATGGAGGACTGTTTACTGGAAGTGTAGACTACAATGCCGGCTGTTCTGACTCACAGACTGTAAGTAATTTTTTTATATTTAAAGAATTTGCCACTGATGATTCAAACGCGAGTTTTAAGCAGTGTAGAGTAGGGCTTGTTGTTTGTCATTTCTCTGATCACAAATGCAGACATGGTTTTATGTTTACGCGGCGCGATGCAACGCAACGTGTAAAAAGACAGTATTAGTCATTATAATCGGTAATTATGTCCCCACTGGATGCAACAAATACCTCGTTTGTAATGGGTTTTATTGGATTTGTCTCGTTGTGCCGGGACACGGCATCACAATATGGTAAGGACCGTAACATTTCCGCCACACGCTTGAGGTATTCGGACAATCACAACGCACCTCGCTTTTCAGAACGATGAGCTTTGTAAAAATCGTCGCGTTTCAGAAAGGCGGGTCATAGAGGAGAAAATTTGTTTTTTTTACCTTAAACCGCATAAACACATTTCATTACACCAAATACACAAAATAATTTTCTTTTTTTAGCAACGTCATATGACCCCTTTAATAAACAATAAAAAAAATGATAGTTATCATAACTTTACATTGATTTAAAAAAAAATTTTTTATCATATTTTCAGACTACTTTGACACCACTGTAGTTATTAACAAAAGGATTAATTAATTATACTAATTTGTCATCCTATTGAACTGTTTTTCATTTTATTTATCAGTTTCATGAATTATCATCAAATGTCGCAAATGGAATCTCATCCTTGATCATAAATAGATTGTAAATTTTCCGCATGTAAACAGTAAGGACAGCTTGAAGCTGGGCATCATTATAAAGCTCTGTGCTGCAAGGGCACAAGTCACAGTCGAGTCTGAGCTGCCATCTGCTTATGATGGAAAGAGACTCGCTGGCTGCAGTGCTAAAAAAGGAAACGGTTCATTGTTTTGATGTGACGGTTCGTGTCGAGTTCGAATCATCCATGTTTCCCTCAAACCCCTCTTGCAGTGGCATTTGGCTGTCTGCGAAACATGAGTCACACATCTTATCTTGCTATGAGGCTCTTTAATGCTGATTTGATAGCATGTCTCCCTCACTTTGTTCGGCTTCATCAAATGCATAAAAATGCAGTAATTTTAGTTTTTCGTAGGAGTCGTCTGACCGAGCGTGATCCTTTGTTTACTCTGCTTTTCTCCTTACGCGAGGAGACAGCATCTCAAGATAGATTAAAAATGTTTTTATGCACTATTTTTTCGCAGATGCTTGTGTTTAGGATATAATATTTGAATACGTCTCAACGTTTTGCACAGTCTTTATATTTTGCCATCTAATGCATCTCAAATCCAGATTCTATGAGTACGCAGAGTTGATTAAAATTCACACGAGCGCCTAGAAAGGATTTGATCCTGTAGCACAAGTAGCTCATTACCTCCCACTCCCGCATCCCACAAGCCAGCAGATTCCCCTGCACAAGCAAGAAATAACATTCCAGTCACTTCGCCAAATACTGTCCAGTGTTCAGAACGGATACAGTCGTCTGCTGTCTATATGATGATCAGCACAGTATGCTGCTGAATTATTTTCCACCCTCTCTCTGACTCTTTTAATTAAATAGCCTTTTAAAAAGAGAAATTTATACTTTTTATTTAGCAAGGTTGCATTAAAGTAAAAGTAAGACTTTTACTACATTACAAAATATTTCTATTTCAAATAAATGGTGTTCTTTTGAAGTTTCTATTTATCAAAGAATCCTAAAAAATTATTACAGTTTGCACAAAAATATGAAACCGCACAACTGTTTTCAACATTGATAATAATAATAAGAAATGTTTCTTGAGCAGCAAATCTGCATATTCAAATGATTTCTGAAGGATCAGGTGATACTGTAATGATGCTGAACATTCAGCTTTGCATCACAGGAATAACTTACATTTAAAAATATATTCAAATAGAAAACCGTTCTTTTGAATTGTAATAATATTTCAAAATATCACTGTTTTTACTGTTAAGATCAGGGTTTGAAATTAACTTTTTCACTCACCAGCCAATTTTGCTACTAAATTTTTAAGTTACCGGCCATTCATAATTTCTACTAGCCAAAAAAATTAAACAAATAAATTATGAAAAAAAGGCCAGAGGTAAGCCAACAGCTTGAGGCTGTCCACACTGGATGTAATCTTTTCCAATAAGTTTAAATTGATTTGTTCCTTTTATGGGCATTTTTACCTTTATAAAGCCTTTGTTTTCTAAAAGTGTACATCATCTTTTGAGTCAAATTCTTACGTTTAATCAGTCAATTATAATAATACTACATTTAGGCCCAGTTTCACAGACAGGGCTTAGACTAAGCCAGGATGCATGTTAATGCAGCTCAGGGGGACATGGAATGCTTTAACCTGCAGTTACAAATGCATACATAATGTTTTGATATTTAAACATGAAATGTTGAATACTGATATTTGAAATTATTTAAAAAATGAAACGATACTTCAAATGTGAAATTAAAACCGCCAGTAGGTGGCAGCAATTCACTGTTAAGTGAGTCATTGCGACTGAACCGAATCATTTAAACGGTTGATTCATTCAGGAACGAGACACCGTCATGTTGCTCAGAGAC
>NW_015641018.1:2826966-2860882 GCF_001515625.1 Sinocyclocheilus rhinocerous
AGCGCCGCTTCACACTTTTGGAGTACTTGTTTTTTGCAGTTTCGCGTGGGCTGTAATTTAAAAACAGCGCCTAATATGAGGTCTTCCTCGCTTCGGCGATCGACCCACCGGGAATGTCCCGGTGCTCCCGATGGCCAGTTGCTACATCGCTGGGTATGTTCAAGTAAGCTAGATGCCCAGATGCTGCGCAATTAGGCTTATTTAATATATCATGATGAGTCTCGAGTTCAGTATTTACACTAAATCTGTGCAGATTTGGCTTACATGAACTTCCTCAAGAAATTAATTAGTAAACATAATTTATGAAAAGTAACCCGCCAAATTGGCTAGTGATTTGACAGCGTTACCCGCCACAGCTGATTTTTACCCGCATTTGGCGGGTTGGCGGGTGTTAATTTCAAACCCTGGTTAAGATGTCTTTCAAGCACATTAAAAAATCTTACTGACCCCAAACGTTTGAATAATATTTTACGTTTTCATAATCAACTAATTGGTGAGTCTCAATAATTAGTCATTTGTCTTAAAGGGACGGCTCTCCCCAAAATGAAAATTGTCATTATTTCATATAGTCTAAAGCTGTAATCTGGAATGTTTAATCTTTTTTTTTTAACAGTCAAATCATGCCAATCTCTATTTTCCCACGTGTCATCCAGCACCTCACACTCCAGTCCAGTAGGTGGCAGAAATAAAAGCTTTTTCCCTGGTTTGTCACCTGCCATTAAAACTGCAACTCTAAATTCATCCCTTTTATTGTTGTTAAAAATATAAATGTTAATATAAGAAAAATTAGCTAAAAGCTAAAAATTTAGCTATTAACTTAAAAACCTAACATTTATCTCAGGAAAAAGTCCATATCTTTTTAGTAATCTAGAAAAAAAATAACTCTACACTTTATATTCTATATATTATAACTCTATTTTCCTTTTTTGCGAAATATAAGTGCTAGCTGTTTTGGTTAGTGAGTTGAATTTCAAATATTTGCGTTTACTGAAATTTCAGTGCATCACTAACTATCGCTTTGTCCAAAATTAAACACTTCCTTACTACATAGAATGCAAAAAACGGTACGTCAAGAGAGTAGTATATCTGAATTTATAGTATTTGAAAAACAGTAGGCAAAAAGTACGCAGATGACCTACTACTTCTATCCCATGAGGCCACAGGCGAGGATTTATTGAATAGCAGTGAAGCAATGCAACTGACGTTGGTAGTTCATGTGATAGTAACAACTTTATACATATCACATACATGATGCAACACTTTTTCAGTAGATCAAGACAAGTCATGCAGTATCCCTATAATAGATTGTGTTTGTCTCGCTTAGGCTCTGGAGCGCTCCGAGAGTGAGGAGGTTTCAGTAATCACCCAGCTGGTGAAGAAGATCCTCATCATCATCTCACGACCCGCACGACTGCTGGAGTGTCTGGTGAGATTCTGCACTACACTGATCAACAGTGAATATTCCTAACGGTCTGACATTTTCAAAACTGTGCTCCTGATTTTCACTTCCCTAGGAGTTTGACCCTGAGGAGTTTTACCATCTTCTGGAGGCTGCAGAAGGTCACGCCAAAGTCGGCCAGGGCATCAAAACGGATATTCCCCGCTATATAATCAGCCAGCTTGGACTCAACCGAGATCCCCTTGATGGTGCGATTTATCTGTTATTTATCTTGTGATGGTTTTGTTTTGAAAGCCTGTCAGTTTCTCTTAGGCTCATGTTGTTGTGTCCTTCATCTCTTTTGACAGAAGTCGTGCAGCTCGAGGAGCAGTATGACTCTGGCCCCACAGTGACGGTTGATTCTGAAGAATCCGCGGAGGTAAATGCACCTCAAAAAGAGCTGAAGCATTAAATAGCCTTGCTAGGTTTCGTAAGACGTCACTAACGATACGTCTCTTCCTGTTGCTTACAGCAGAATAAATCTTTACCCACACCACTACGAAGAAAACCGCTGGAGAGTGATTTTGAGACTATTAAAGTCATCAGCAATGGGGCTTACGGGTAAGCAAATCATATCATGACTACAGGTAAAAAGGTGATTACTATAGATAGGCATAAGGGCATTTTTAGCTGGCAAAACATGATTTGAATGAGAACCCATCTTTAATTATCATTCTAGCTCAATACAGCTTCTGATTCTCGACAATACAGTCTCTAAAACTGGAGAGAAAAAAATTAATTGATTGCAACTAGAGGATAGTTTATTATTGCCATCACAAAGGCAGTTTCTTTTTCTGGTGTTGCTAGCTGCCAACAGGACCTATTTAAAGGGATAGTTCACCCAAAGATGCAAATTCTGTCATTAATTACTCATGTTGTTCCGAACCTATAAGACCTTTGTTTATCTTTGGAACACAAATTAAGATATTTTTGATGAAATCCGAGAGCTTTCTGACCCTCCCACAGACAGCAACGAAATTACCACGTTCAAGGCCCAGAAACGTAGCAAAGACATTGTTAAAATAGTCCATGTGACATCAGTGCTTCAACCGTAATTTTACTTTTTGTGCAAAGAAAACAAAAATAACAACTTTATTCAGCAATTTCTTCTCTTCCGGTCAGTCTCCGCCACCACACGCGAGAGTACTACTCACAAGAGTACCACTCACGTTCAAGTGTTGATTAAAGGGGTCATATGATGCAATTTCAAATTTTCCTTTCTCTTTGGAGTGTTACAAGCTGTTCGTGCCTAGATAAGATCCCTAAAGTTGCAAAGACTTAAGTCTCAAACCCAAAGAGATATTCTTTATAAAAGTTAAGACTTGTCCACGCCCTCCTAAAACGGCTCGTTCTAACACACAAATGCCTCGTTTGTAATGGGTTTTATTGGTTTTGTTTCGTCGCACCGGGACACCACATCACAGTATGGTAGGGGCGTAACATTTCCGTCACACGCTTGAGGTATTCAGCCAATCACAACGCACTGGATAGCTGGCCAATCAGCGTACACCTCGCTTTTCAGAACGATGAGCTTTGTAAAAATCGACGCGTTTCAGAAAGGCAGGGCATAGAGGAGAAATAATAATGTACATTATGTGGAAAATAATGTTTTTTTTAACCTTAAACCGCATAAACACATTTCATTACACCAAATACACAAAATAATGTTCTTTTTAGCTTGTCATATGACCCCTTTAAGAAGATTCTAGTGATCTTCTGATTAGTTTCAAAGAGGAAATGTTGGTAATTAAAAGGGATAGTTCTCCCAAAAATTTAAATTGTCATCATTTACTCACCCTTGCGCTGTTCCAAACCTATATGAATATCTTCTTTCTGCTGAACACAAAAGAAGATATTTTGAAGAATGTTGGTAATCGTACAGTTACAGGTTTTCATTGACTACCATTGTTTGGGGGAAAAAATACTACGAAAATGAATGGCAACCAGAAACTGTTTGGTTACCACCATTCTTCAAAATATCTTCTGGAACAGCTTGAGGAATTGATGTAAATTATCTTGAGTAAATGATGATAGAATTTTCATTTTTGAATGAACTATCCCTTTAATAACTAAATTAGTGAAAACTAAAATTGTGTAGCTGTTTTACTCAATCTCTCAAGAATCAGTGCTCCGTGTCTTCAAGGTCAGGAAGCTCCTAGAACATTACCCAAGCATCCTACTGCTATGTTCTCCATCTCTCCTGCAGGGCTGTGTATCTGGTAAGGCATAAAGAAACTCGGCAACGTTTTGCGATGAAAAAGATCAACCGACAAAACCTGATTCTGCGGAACCAGATCCAACAGGTGTTTGTGGAGCGAGACATCCTGACGTTTGCAGAGAATCCCTTTGTGGTCAGCATGTTCTGCTCCTTCGAGACCCGCAGACATCTGTGCATGGTCATGGAGTACGTGGAAGGTAATGGCTACACTATACTACACAACTTTTGCCTCAACGTTCCCCCGATTTAAAGTCTGGAAAAGTTGATGAAAGTCAGAGCCAGTCTGCAGATTTTAGTTGACAGATTTAATTGAAAATCGTGTTTCTACGACTCTGATTTTTTTTTAGCTTCAAACTTTGATTCCATCTGGTGATCGGAAGGACTTTAAGTCTGGTAATGTGTGATCCTCAGTCATTTGGTGTATAATGGCCAGTTTTTTCTCTGTGACTATTACAAAGTCAGTAAGTGTATGATGCCTAACGTTTTAAAATTCTGGTTTTAGAATTGTGTAGTGTATTCCAGCTTTTAAGGCAACAAAATTCAAACATAACGTGTAAACATGTATCTTTTAAATGCATATTGTCATATGAACAGTCAAAGCTCACAAAGAGAACCATTTACTATGGGGGGAGAAATACTTAAAGGTCCCCTGAAGTGCCTTGAAACACGCAGCATTATTCTATGTGGTGACGTAATTTCAACTGAAACCGGAAGAGAGGGCGGGACATATCGCGCAGCCCCGCCCCCTTTTTTTAAAATAGCCAATAACGTTTTGTTTATATCTGCTAGGGCCAGAGCCGTTGAGCTCGGTAAAGCCGCATTTGACAGCCACAGTCTAATAGATTACCCCCTAGATTCAATATGAAACTCTTAGTAAAACAAAATAGTGGTCATAATCATGCTGAGGCTGTGTAGTTGTAAAAGTTTTAATATATATGCCGACTCGCGCATATGATCCGCTCCGTGCGATCGCGTCTCTGGACCGGAGCCAAAGTCCGGATCAGACTGTATGCGCTGCCGCGGTTCGCGTGACACAACGTGAAACCAGACCTCATTTGCACCAATCGAAAACATATTTACACTGTCTGAATCATTCCCTATCACCTACATTGTGCACTTCGAGCCATTCACCGTACAGGAAATACTACACTGTGAACAAGTGACTGATCTCAGCCGCTTCAGCGTCTATTTATAGTGCAGGGGGCGGGCGCTTCGGATTCTAGAGAGCATTTGATTGGTCAGAAGATTTGATGAGAAGATGAAGTACGATGTGACGTCAAAAAAATCGTTGAGCCGTTTTGGCGGAAGTGCCGAACTGCAAGCTTTGGATGCTTATATCTTATAAATGCGAATTTTGTCGCTGTTTTGGATCACACTGCCTTATAGATAACCTTAAGACTAACATATTGATACTAACACCCAAAAAAACTTTAATTTTGATTTCATGGGGACTTTAAAGGCATTTAAATAGTTTTATTCCGTGACTGCTACTCTGGATGGTCGGTAGAAATAGAAATCTCTTCTAACAATATATACCACCCTTCAAAAGTTTGTGGGCAGTATTACTTTACTTTTTTGAAAAAAAACAAAAAAAATTAATACTTATATTCATCAGATATTCATGTGATAAAATGATCAAAAGTGATAGTAAAGGCTTATATTGTTAGAAAAGATTAAATGCTGTTCTTTTTCATTTTTTATTCATCAAAGAATCCTGAAAAAAAGTATCACAGCTTCCAAAAAATATTAAGCACCGAACTGCAAGCTTTGGATGCTTATATCTTATAAATGCGAATTTTGTCGCTGTTTTGGATCACACTGCCTTATAGATAACCTTAAGACTAACATATTGATACTAACACAAAAAATATTAAGCAGCACAACAGTTTCCAACATTGATAATAAATCAATAAATCATTAGACTGATTTCTGAAGAATCATGTGACACTGAAGACTGGAGTAATGGCTGATGAAAATTCAGCTTTGCATCACAGAAATAAATTATATTTTAAAGTATATTAAAATAGAAAAGCATTGTTTTAAATTGCAATATGTCACAATATTACTGTTTTTTGTTAATACATTATAATACTTATCTATTCATTTAGAAAGTGTAATGCATTAAAACACATGACAAGCAAACTTTCAAATATTATGATGCATTTTAACTTTGGTTACCATTATTTATGGAAAGATATAATGCATTACAATGTACATTATGAATAACTTTATTATGTATCATACATAAAGGCTTTCAGTAAAGTGTTACCATTGCAATTTGTTTAGATTTAATTCATAAATTATTAATAATACATGTGTGTATATATAATGTATATGTATGTACCATGTATAAATATGTCTGGGCTGATATGATCTCCAGGTGGTGACTGTGCCACTCTCCTAAAGAACATGGGCCCACTTCCTGTGGATATGACCAGGATGTACTTTGCGGAGACGGTTCTAGCGCTGGAGTACCTCCACAGTTATGGCATTGTGCACAGAGATCTCAAACCAGACAAGTGAGAAAAGAACTGCAGACCTAATTTATGCAACTGTATGTCAGTGTAACTGTTGTTAACCAGTTCTGTTAACCCTTCGCAGCCTCTTGATTACTTCAATGGGACATATTAAACTCACTGACTTCGGGCTCTCCAAAATCGGCCTCATGAACATGACAACCAATCTGTACGAGGGCCACATTGAGAAAGACACTAGGGAGTTTATCGATAAGCAGGTGGGCAAGAACATAATACTCAATCTATGCCAATTTTCAAGACACTTTATTGATATTAATATAGAATCAGTCTTTGTTTCGCATTGTTTTATTTGTTGTATTCATAGGTTTGTGGCACCCCGGAGTACATTGCTCCAGAAGTGATTTTGCGGCAGGGCTACGGGAAGCCTGTCGACTGGTGGGCCATGGGCGTCATCCTGTACGAGTTTCTTTTGGGATGTGTGCCGTTTTTCGGAGACACACCGGAAGAGCTTTTTGGACAGGTTGTGAGTGGTGAGTTCAGATGAACTGCCCTGTCAGCTGGCAGGACACAGATACCATTAAAGGATCAGGAAGCTTCACCAACTGGTTTAAAATGAAACTGCCGTAAAAGGATTTGATACACTGTGTTCCTTATGCAGATGAGATTATCTGGCCAGATGGAGATGATGCCCTTCCTGTAGACGCCCAGGACTTGATCACACTATTACTGAACCAAAACCCACAGGAGAGGCTTGGAAGAGGTGCTTTGACATTCATATGTAGCCGATAGGAATTGTTAAAAATCCTCTTTAGTATAATTATGTTACCTAGGTATAGTTAGCTCGTAATTTTTTCCAAGGATTCATAAGTGTTTTAAAAAGAGCATATATTGAAACAAAGCTGATAAAACATGTCGTTCTGAACTTCAACAACTGATTCAACAAATTTATCTAGCTGTTTTTAATTTAGATTTTTTATAAATTATATATAATACATTTTTGAATTTTTAAATATTTTTTTAATTTTGTAAATTATATAATTCGATTTTTGATATTTTTATATATATTTTTGAATTTTTTATAAATATACATTTATTTTAAAATTTGTATATATTAAATTTTTAGAATTTTCATAATTGTGTATATACTAGGGATGTGCGGGTCTAGTCGACTAGTCGACTAAACGGTACAGCTTTTTAATTAATGAATTTTTATTGTGAGTTTTTGTAAATGTAATTGAATAATTACATTTCAATTTTTGTAAATAATTATATATTGTTTGTGTTTTTGAATTTTTAGAAATACATGTAATTCATGAAGATGCATTGTTTTTGTTCCTCTGAATTAAAATGAGACTTTTTTTGCTTCTGCAAAGGGCCAAAAATGGTCATGAAAAATACAATTAAGATTGTATGAAAAACTAACATCACCTCAAGTGAAAAGAAATGACAGAAAATACTAGGGCTGTCAAAAAAAATTTTTAATATTCGGCGAATTTAAAATAAAAATCCACATTCTAATGCAAAAACGTTGCATTCGAATTTTAGGTGTGCATTAAGGAGGCAGACTTATCAGTGGCGCACGAGATGCGGTGATGATGTAAGCATCGTTGCATTATAATGTTTTTGTTAGCCTATCCAGTTGAAGCCACTAGATGTGGGGCTGCTGCGTTGTTCATTAAAAATATTGCGGAAAAAGAGAACATCAATGCGGAGAAGATCTTGTTTACGTCAAAACTGAAACCAAGCCGTTCACACAGAACGCATATTTCACATTTTCCAGAGGGACATCTATCACCGTTGCACTCGCATCTCGCACAAAAGAGCCGCATGTTTAGAAAGCCATGTAAAATTAATGTAGGTTTAACTTTTAAAAAAACATATCTCGAGACTTTATGGCGGGTTTTTTCCCCATCCCACTGCAACTCGTATTTTTAAATGAAAAATGCACTCTGTGTGATTGGCTTTCTGCCCTTTGTATTAAACTATGCATACATACATGATGCTGTTTTGTTTATAGTTGTTTAAGCAACTTAATTATATATGGTTTATAAACATGATGCATTTTTTTTCATAGATAGTCAGTCATGTTATCTTACTGAATAAATGTGCATTAGTAATATTTTGCTCGATGCGCCCTCTTGCGGCCTCAGACGAGAAGCCTAAACCTTTTCTTCACCCTAACTGAAATTATGCATTTTAAATTCGAATGTAATTTAGTTAATTCGAATTTAGTTTTTCAGCCATTTTAACAGCCCTAGAAAATACATGATATGACTCATTTAAGTTCAAAATAAATGTTTAGAATTAGATGTACTGCAAAAATCATTCAGACAAGAGTATTTATGTAGAGCTGTGGTCAGATTTGATGAATTCACATGTGTTTGTAGGTGGGGCTCCAGAAGTAAAGCAGCATATGTTCTTCAGTGGTCTGGACTGGAACGGACTCCTGCGTCAGAAAGCTGAGTTCATCCCTCAGCTGGAGGCCGACGACGACACTAGTTATTTTGACAGTGAGTCTCACTAATTCAGCACAGGGAGGAGATTCTGTGAGCTTCATAAATGCCTGGAGCGAAGCGCTCTAGAAATGTCAGCTCATTCTTGTGGCTTACGCACTGAGATGCAAGTTATTATGTCTTCATTGTACTTACCTATTACTCCCTAAATCCTTTTTGTTTGTTTTTTCCCCGTGTAGCTCGATCTGAACGCTACCATCATTTGGCCTCTGATGAAGATGATGAAACTAATGATGAAGAGTCTTCCCTAGAAATACGACGCTTTTCCTCTTGGTCAAATCGTTTCAGCAAGGTTGGGTCCTTCTGCTGTCTGCACACTTTAAAGGGGTCATATGATATGATTTAAATTTTTCCTTTCTCTTTGGAGTTAATTTTTTTGTTAATTTTTTTTTAATTTAGTTTCATTTTTGGAAATTTTTTCTTTCTCTGACAATTCTTATCCACAATTTTGTAGGTGTACAGCAGCACAGAGCACCTGGCCACCCCATCCAACCTGAGTTTCTCCTCTGACCGCAGTCACAGTGAAGAGATAGAGGACCGGGCGGACGGGAGGGACACTCACTCACATGGAGAGATCCAGCGGCAGGCCTCCACTGGAGACAAGAGGCTCTCGGCTCAGAGGGCAAGGTGGGAATAGAGGAATAAAGAAATCAGTTCACTCAAAAACCAAAATTCTGTCACCGCTGACGTGTCATTACAATCGAATAGAACATGTTATATACAATACAGAAAACAATTTTTTTTTTACACTGTATATGTTGTGTATGTTACAATCAGTGTTCATTTAATATCACTATTGGTACTATTGTAGTTTTTATTAATATTTTAAATTCATTTTATTTTATTTCTAAAGTATTGGGTTTTGTCATTTTTATTATAAAAATAAATGTTAGAATATGCACTAGTCAAACTTATATTGTAGATACTTTCTGTATGAATAATTACTACAAAAAAATGCATTTGACTAGTCAAAATTTAATATTTAAGTTATCTGTAAGGCACTTTTGACTAGTAATAAGTTAACAACAGGTATCTTAAATATAATTTTGTCTAAAAATGTTATTTTTATTATCGGTAATTCTGCGACTTAATTTGGACTTGTTAAAAATGCAATAATTCTTACTGATAAAAATGTAATTGAGTAGTCAAAATAAGATACCTTAGGTCAAGTTGCATTTTTACTTGTAAAAATTATAAACATTTGGTTGTTTTATGTCTGTATATTAATATTTGTTTATTTATTAATTTTTATTCACATTAGTACAAGTTAAACTAAATGATATGTATATATAATGCATAGATGGATAAATCGTTAGATATAGAAATATAAAATGTATTTCTTTTTTGGTTCACTTTTAATGAAAATGTTTCTTATGGTTGCACTTTTATAAAAAAAAAAACAACAACATATAAACATTATACCCAGTATATAGTATTGCATTAGTAGTAGTATATAATGTTAGTATATTGTTTTGATGTTTTTGGCTCAGTCACAGTAGATGTTATTTTCCAGCACTCTGAATGCGTGTTTGATATCTTCCAGTCTGCGCCCTCGCACTTCTTCCAGCTCCTCTCAGCCTGAGCGAGCTGTGAGCCCCCTAGTGGTGAGCAGCACACACAGCCTGGAGGCCATGCCTCGATTCGCCCTCTCCACAGACGACGAGGGTAAGCTGACACTGAGAATGTGCCACATTTTATGAGATTTCGGTCATCAAATTTATTGGCCTTCACAAATTTTCAAAATGAATGTTTTGCCTCACCTGCCAGTGGGCAACTTGAGAGCATCCATGAAACTATATTTTGTCTAAAAAATAAAAAATAAAAGCATTTGTCAGTATAGACCTTTTTCCTGAGTAAACAATGAGCACCACAATTACGAATTCAAATAGTGCCCATCTGTTTTTAATGTAGCTAACGCCGGCAGCTTCATGTCATCTACACGCTCATTAAACTTTGAGGAGCGAGGCACTGACACTGGTCATTGTGACACTGTAAAGTGATGGCACTATGGAGCCATGTGCTTTTTTAAAACACTTTAATAGGTTTAACATTAGATTATCAGCTTTGAATATACACTAATCTGACTTGAAACACTGGAGACTGGAAATGCAAAGCATCCTTCCGGTTAAGAGTCATGCGTGACCTCCGCATTCAGGAAAAATGTCTGTAACAGTGGAATTAATTGTTGTTTTTTATTATTTTAATTTTTAGAATTATATTTTAGGGCTGAACTGTGAATCATAATTTTAATCATGATTTCTGCTTCTCTCAATTTATTAAGCATAATCGTTATTTATCCTGAAAATTTTCGTTTTAATTTGCCATTTGTGTTTTTTCACAAGCTTTTATGGTTAAAGACTTCAATAGTTGAAATCTCCCATAAAATCCCCCATTTTTCATAAATGGATACTTTTTTGCCCAGTGATTATACATAATCTTCCCAACCTGGCAACCATGCGCACACGCTCTCTCTATATTATTGAAAAATCGTTAATGAGCTGAAAATACCGGCAAACATTCTTTGCTGCGACTAAATCTGCGAGCAAACCATGTGAGTTGACTTGACTTGAAAAACTCTTGATTTGTGCTTATGTGAAAGTGCAATAATTCTGTTGAAATGGAAAAAAAAATAAAAAATTAATTGACGACAATCATGATTAATAATCGTGATTTATATTTTTAAGCAAAATAATTGATTAAATGTTTAGCCATCATCTTGTAGCCCTATTATATATACTTTTTTAATGTTACTTTTTGAATTTGAATTCAAGTGTTTTTTTTATGCTTTAATGCCACATTGCAGTGTTTTCTACCGTATGTATTTTCTACCGTACACATAAAGTTTTGAGTTGAAGGGTTTGAGTCTGATCTCTCATGTTTCAATCATGTTGTTCCCTTACATCCTATTCTCTTTTTGTCTTTCTATAAAATCTCACTTCAAAGAAAATCTCTCACTATATTTGCATATTTATACAGAATTGTATAGTAAATGTGTGCCCTAGCAATGTTCAAATGAATGTCCACCTAAATACAATCACGTTATGCTACATTCACAAGGGTGGAGGAGTGCTTTGATGCAAACCTTTTTTGTGCAGCTGAAGTTGTCGTATCCAACCTGCGACGAATCCGACTACGTAGCAACAGCACAGGAACGAAACACTCGTCACCAAGGGAACAAGGGAGTCCTCAGTGCTTTGGAAACCAGCTGGAGACACCTGACAGGCAGCGGCTCTCACCAGGACGCAAAGTTCCCAAGTCTGCATCAGTGTCTACGCTCTCGCTCATCATCACACCAGGTCAGACCCCACAGTCACCACTGCAGTGTTACAAAATATGGCTCCTTCTCATATCTAGAGAGTGATCAGGGTTGGGTAGATTACATGCAAATTGTAGTCTGTTACTGATTACAAATCGCATAATGAAAATTGTACTTAGTAATGTAATCTATTAGATTCACTCATTTTTAGCAAGCTACTTTGATTACTTTTTTCTAGTGCTGTCAAACGATTAATTGCGATTTAATCGCATCCAAAATAAAAGTTTTTGTTTACATAATGTGTGTGTGCTGTGTATGTTTATTATGTATATATAAATACACACACGTGCATGTATATATTTCAGTAAAATATGTTGTGTTTATATATTAAATAGATTTATATATAATATAAATTATATTCATATAAATATATACATGTAAATACATGTAAATATTTTCAAAATATATACTGTATGTGTGAATTTATATATACATAATAAATATACACAGTACACACACATATATTATGTAAACAAAAACTTTTATTTTGGATGCGATTAATCGCGATTAAAGGGATAGTTCACCCAAAAATGAAATTTTGTCATTACTCACCCTCATGTTGTTCCAAACCCGTAAGACCTTTGTTCATCTTCGGAACCACCAGGACGCAAAGTTCCCAAGTCTGCATCAGTGTCTACGCTCTCGCTCATCATCACACCAGGTCAGACCCCACAGTCACCACTGCAGTGTTACAAAATATGGCTCCTTCTCATATCTAGAGAGTGATCAGGGTTGGGTAGATTACATGCAAATTGTAGTCTGTTACTGATTACAAATCGCATAATGAAAATTGTACTTAGTAATGTAATCTATTAGATTCACTCATTTTTAGCAAGCTACTTTGATTACTTTTTTCTAGTGCTGTCAAACGATTAATTGCGATTTAATCGCATCCAAAATAAAAGTTTTTGTTTACATAATGTGTGTGTGCTGTGTATGTTTATTATGTATATATAAATACACACACGTGCATGTATATATTTCAGTAAAATATGTTGTGTTTATATATTAAATAGATTTATATATAATATAAATTATATTCATATAAATATATACATGTAAATACATGTAAATATTTTCAAAATATATACTGTATGTGTGAATTTATATATACATAATAAATATACACAGTACACACACATATATTATGTAAACAAAAACTTTTATTTTGGATGCGATTAATCGTTTGACAGCACTACTTTTTTCTTTCTTTAGATTAATTTTGAGCTAATTTATTTATAACACAGATTTGAATGGGATTATTGTACACCATATTGACATAAAAAGAGAGAAAATATTTTGTTATATATGTCATTTTAATTTATTAAAATATAATAAATTAAAATGAACAAACGAGTAAATGATCAAAATCCAATGATTGAACACTCAAAATAAAAATATTTTATTAATTTACTTGCAAATGTGTTGATAAATTATTGAAATATTAACTTAAAATCTCAGGGGTCTTTCCAGGTTTGAAATAATTTTTTCCAAACTTCCAGAATCAGTAATTAGTAAATATCATCGGATATGATGAACACAAAGTGTTTCACTGCTATATATCAGTTTAGTTACTTGCTTAATTATTTGTCTCTTACAAGGTGCTTTTGTACCTAAGTTTAGAAGCATGGATCGCACATTTATTTACATGATATTTATATGGCAATTCTGAATTGAGAATATAGTCAAAGCTAAATAGTATGACACACAGTAGAATTTTTAGAAAAGAAAATTTACAAGAGCAAAATCTGAAAAATCTGTAATCTGATGAGTGTTTTAAAACATAATATAATCTAATATAACATAATATAATAATATAATCTGATTACGTAATCTGGATTACATGTAACTCATCACTGAGAATGACATTGTATATTTTTAGGGTTGTCACTAATGATTATTTTGGTATTTCAGTAATCGCTTGATTGTTCCGACGATTAATCGAGTAATCGGATAAATTTTTTTGGTAATAAAACAGACCTACGTGAACAATAGACTTTAAAATGACTTCTATACATATAGAATAGCAATGAGGCAATAATATTTGGTTCAAATAAAATATCAAAAGCAAGTAATCATATGGTTTTATTGAACAAAAGGGTTCAAATTCATACAAATACATGTAATGAAACAATATAATCATAACTTATGTACGTTATATTTTATATCAAATCCCTGCAGAGAGCGCCAACGGCCTGACGATTGTTTTTACACTTTACAGCACGATCTAATCCTTGTTTAATATTGACTAAACATTCAATTCAAATGTCCGTAATTTTTCATATTTGCCATTTATTTCAAATATTTTTTTAAATATTTGGTAATATTTTGACATTTCTTGAATATGTGGACATCAAAACATGCAAAATCAGAGCAAGGGTTTAAACTTTTATTTTGAAGTTTCAATGAACAGTTAGCTTTGTTTAAAAGAAAATGATATATTCTCCTGTATTGGCGTAGGCTTATAAATGATTTACCTTCAAATCGGATTTTTATAATCGATGGAATCATATAACGACATATAATGTCGTTGCATTATGGGCGTCCCGAGTTCGAATCCTGGCTCGAGGACCTTTCCCGATCCCACCCCTCTCTCTCCCACTTCGCTTTTTGTCATCTCTACACTGTCCTGTCATAATAAAGGCAAAATTCCAAAACTAAATCTTAAAATCTGTATTATTTTTGACATTTTTCCCCTTCTTCCACCTCACCAGATGATGGGAGTGGCAGCCTGCAAGCGCGCTCTATTTCCCCTCGATCGTTTTCCTCTAACCCATCATCCCGAGACTCCTCCCCCATTCGAGACCTGTCACTCAGCATCAGCAGGCTCCGCCCCCCCATCATCATCCACAGCTCTGGGAAGAAATACGGCTTCACCCTGCAGACAATTCGTGTGTACATGGGGACCAGCGACATCTACACCATACACCACATGGTCTCGGTGAGCGGAGAATCAATGAGCTTTTCAGGTGCTTATCGGTCTGGTTGTTCTGACTGCTCTTGCTCTTTCTGTCAGGGTGTGGAGGAGAGCAGCCCTGCCCATGAGGCTGGACTGCGAGCGGGTGATCTGATCACTCATGTGAATGGAGAGTCAGTGCAGGGTCTAGTGCACACAGAGATGATGGAGCTGCTTTTGAAGGTATTCGAACAGAAGCATGCTGGAATTCACTGAACCGTTCTGTAATATTCTGAACTAGACCAAAGATAAATTGTCATTTGAAGGATTTCACAGAAAACACAACCGTTTTGAACTTTCCAGTGATTTTTAGCATGGCTAAGGGTTGTTGTTGCCACACAGTCTCAACTGGCTTTATTGGTTTTTATAAAATTTTGGGAACAGCAAAATGACAGTGGACACAGACGTTAACAAATAAATGTATTAAATAAAAAAATAATTTTTTTACATTTTAAACTGATAAAAAATTCTACTTGTAATAATTTAGTTTGAACTACTTCGGACAAAAATTATATATCAGAAATAGTAATACATTTTTACTAAGCGTTTTACTAGTCCAAATTGAATTGCAGATATCTTTGATGTAATTACAGATGTCAACATATTTAATAGTAATGAATTAGTAATATAAAATAAAATAAGTAAATATAAAAATATATATACATTTAAAAATAAATTAGTAAATATAAACTAGAGTATTTACTAGTCTTTTACATAGTAGATATCTGCTGTATGAGGAATAACTAGTCAAAGTTGCAGTACAGATATCTAAAATATGGGTTTTGACTAGTCAAAACTGAATATATTAGTTTTCTGCAAGTTATCGGTTTTGACTAGTAATAGTTTAACTGCAGTTATTTAAAATGTAAGTTTGACAATTTTTACTATCTGGAATTTTTTTCACAATGCAATTCAATTTGAGCTAGTAAAATTAATACTAGTCAAAAAATTGCATGTACCTTTTGTTCTGTGTAATTCAAATTGCATTATTGCTAATAAAAATTAAGTTTGAATTTTAATGTATTTATTAATTTAATTCTAGCTAATAAGGGGAAGATTAAAAGATAAAATGGTTTGCTATAAAATATTAGAGAGGTCAAAGATTATATCTACGTTCATTATGGTTCTCTTAATATACAGAGCGGTAACCAGGTGACCCTGCAGACTATCGCACTGGAGGACACGTCTATAAAGATTGGGCCGGCACGCAAGCGCAGCTGTAAAGGAAAGATGGCTCGCCGCAGTAAGAGGAGCAAATGGAAGGACAGTCAGGACCGGTCAGGAGAACTCTTGTTTTTTTTTTAAGCTCTCATATTATTTTACATATTAATTTTATTTATTCTTTTTTTCAATGGCCAATCCCAATATGCAGAGTGCAGGATAAACAATTCCATAAATAAGGCCTCTGCATACATAATACAATTCAGTGAACGCAAATTAGATGCTGAAATTGAATTAACGTTTATTTTAAACAGTATTTACTCAGCAAAAAGTATTTATTATCCTTTAACAGCCTAGCAGATATGGTTACTGGCTGATATATTTGATATATGTTAATGGCATTCAGTTTGATGTCACTTGCAAGAGATCGAGATCCATCATTGATGTTTTCGTTAACCTGAATAATGTCTGACGTTCACCCAGGAGGCGCAGTGTGCTGAAGAAGCTGTCCAAACAGAGCACCGTCATGCACAGCAGCCGCAGTTTCTCCTCTGGCCTGCATCACTCTGTGTCCTCCAGCGAGAGTCTGCCAGGCTCTCCCACACACAGCCTTTCCTCTGGACCCACAACACCCTGCCGGAGCCCCGTTCCCGACCACACCGCTGGTATGGCATGATTTTAACAGATATGGAAGATGAAAGACTATTTCAACAAAGTTTGGCAAAGTTTGCTTTTTATTAATTTTCTTTTTCTTTTTCTTTTTGTAGAAAGGAAGTAAAAAATATTTGTTTCTTTATATTACAAATATAAAGATAAATATTAAATAAAATGGAGAAAGTCAAAATAAGACCTATTTCTATGTCACTTATTCAATTAAGAAATGACAAAAAAAAAAAAAAAGTTTAATAAAATTCTTATAATTCTATTATATTAAATATAATTCAATTTTTTTATTTATATTACAAAATGAAGAGCTATTTTTAGATTTGGCACTATTTGTAGTTTACTTATTAAATTAGAAAATAGCAAAAAAGTTTGGTAAATGTTTTTATATTATGTAGATGTTTTAAAAACATGGAGATAAACATTTAGAAATATTTAAATACTTATTTCTGTTTTAAATGATATTTTCATTTATGTTTATTAAATATTTTCTTTATATTGTAAAATAAAGAAATATGTAAGATTCGGCACTAGTTTTAGTTCACTTATTTGATTGTAAAATGACAAAAAAGTTTGTTGAATATATTGCATATATTTATATGCAGAATATATATAATTTAAAACGTTTTAACATTTCTCTTTATATTGTAAAATAAATATTTAAGATTCTGCACTATTTCTAGTTCACTTATTCAATTAGAATACAGCAAAAAAGTTTGTTGAATATTGTTTATTGTAATATGCAGATTGTTTTGTTTATTTTTAAACCTACAAATAAACATTTGGGAATGTTGAACTATTTAAAAATATATATTTTGAAACATCCAATTTATTTTTTTCAAAATATTTATCTTTATATTGAAGAAATATTTAATATTATGCACATAATTTCTAGTTCACTTACTCTTATTACAAAACTCCAAAAAGGTTTTGTTTATATGTTTATATTGTTACAAATTGTCATAAAACATTGCCATCCGTGCAGATGCCAGCCTGCCCCAGAATGCCTCTCCGTGCTCCAGCTCTCCCAGTTCACCGGCGGTCCAAATGCGACCCAGCTCTCTGCACGGCCTCGGGTCTAAACTCAGCAACCAGCGCTACACTAAAGTGGGGAGACGCAAGTCCACCAGCAGTATCCCGCCCTCACCTCTGGCCTGCACCTCCTCACCGCAGGCCCTGTCCCCTCAGCGCTCCCCCTCTCCCTTACCCAGCATCTCCAAAACCCTCCACTCCTTCCACGGCAAGACCCTGTCGCCCCCCACCATCATTCGGCATGTGGTCCGACCCCGGAGTGCAGAACCTCCGCGTTCCCCTCTGCTAAAGAGAGTCCAGTCTGCGGAGAAACTCTCGGGGGCTTTATTCGCTGACAAAAAGCCCCACGCAGCCCGCAGACACACGCTGGAGGTCCCGCACTGCGAGGTGGACGTCCCGGGAGAGGCCGAGGCCGAAGGGGCCTGTGGTGTGACATACACGGCGGATCACAGCAGGCTGGGTGGGTATCTATGCGCCCAGAGATTGAGGGACTGGCCCGGCGAGCGCATGGAGCAGATCGTTGTAATGCGCAAGCTGAATCTCTGCGAACGTCGAGATTCCTTCAAGAAACAAGAAGCCGTGCAGGAGGTGAGCTTTGACGAGCCGGATGACAGGGCTCCTCAGACGCCCGCATCCACTGGCACACGGCCCAAGCAGATGATAGGCGAGACGCAGCCGGAGGAGGAGTGCGTGGCGAGGAGGAATCCGCTGGTTCCCCAGATCGCCGTGCAAGGATCAGAGAGCGAGGAAGCGGATGACTGGAGGCTTTGCTCGGATGAAGACGAGGAAGAGGCCAAGGAAAATGTGAATTGGGGCGATCGTGCCAACAAAGACGACCCGAGCTCCTCTGCAGCTGTGCACCGAGACAGCGAAGCCGGAAACGCATCAGAGTCCAGAAAAAAACAAACTGAAAGAGAGATAAATGACTGAAGACTGTTACATATCCGCAGGCTTCTCAACGCACCCGCTGAGATGTTTGTTGCCACGCAGATTACCGAGTAGAGTATTTTATTAGTGTGGAAATGGAAGTAAGCTAGTCTTATGCAGGGAATATTTATGCTTTTTTATTTATAATGTACACTGGAGACATACTGTTGGCCAAAAAGAAAACTTAACAGTTGCTAGTACGTTTTTCTCACTTTCTGTGAACCTGTTGAGGAGGGAAATTGAATGACTTGATTTTTCTATGAAAATGTGCAAATGCTTCGAATTCATTTCATCCTCCAAGAGCTTTTCATTTTTGCACCAACTTTGTGATTTTAAAAGCTATTGAATGGAATTGTCATTTGGCCCTTGTCATGTATTATTTTATAATTTCAAAGCGTTTCCAGAGCATTTGAAATGATACATGCGAAGGGAAAAAGGGCTCTGTTGTGCTGAACATTTGGGCTTCAAGTAACTTGATATTTTGGTCAAGGTGTCCAAAAAAAAACAGTACGATGTATTTGTGGATTTCATGCATCAAACCAAATAGGACAGTTTTTATATTTGTCCTTTTTTTGTTTGTTTTTTTAAGATGAATTTAGATTTAAAATATTTTAAACTACAGGGATAGTTCACCTAAAAATAAAAAAATTCTGTCATTTACTCTTCTTCAAGAATTCCAAAAGATATTTTGAAGAAGGTCCCCATTGACTCCATACTATGGGAGTCAGTGGCAACCAAAAACTGGTTACCTGCATTCTTTCAAATATCATCTGTTATGTTCAACAAAATAAACTCAGACTGGTTTGGAACGTCATGGGGGTGAGTACATGACTCATTTTTGGGTGAACTATCCCTTTAAATTCCTTTCCTGACACTCTGTGCTTCATAAATTGTTTTCAAGTTTATAAAATGTATTCTTTAAATTAACATCCAAAATCCAAACGTCATCCATTCAATTTCAAGGTATATTTTCACAGTTTCCAAAATCATTTTTTTGCACGTCTTTTTTACCTTAAATATTCTTTCTGTACGTTTTTTTTTTCACCCAACTTTGCATGTTATTTTCACAGTTCCCACAATTTTTTTTTAATGCATGTCTTTAAAAAAAAAATTTCACCCAGCGTTGCATGTTAAATTTACCTGCAACCTAAAAAAATCTCACAAATTCACAGGTGCTAAGATGGACAGGCTCACTGACACCTTTGAAATATTGTACGAAATAGTAAAGCATGCAGTCACACATCTCATACTAACTAGAACTCATTCGCGTGTGCTCTTACGAGAAATCACTGCGTAACAAACTACGTTATCACGAGTTTTCCATGGACCCGTTGGGCTGTCGGTAGTCCTCACAAGCTTTTGTACTTGGAATAATGTTTACATTTTTTATATATTTGGATTTCTACTGTGCGAAGGGATCTGTAGGGCCTGTTTTTAACTTAATTACAAATGTGTGCAGACTGAAGTCAGTGGGTGGAGGCTTTAGTAAGATTATGGTTTTAAAGTTCAGTTGATGTCATTGTTAATAGGCAAATCTCTAACGTTGCACACGTCAGACTGGACGTTTTTGTGTTCATATGCATGACTCTCCTCCAAAACACTTTTTCTAAGCTGAATATGTCGTTATTTGAATCTAATGGACAGTATTTTTATTGCATGAGAAGGTGCAACAGTCAATTGGATGCTGTCAGTCAGTCAGGTCTTTATATGGGACAGCACAAGTTCAACATTTGTTATATTTTTTAGGTTTATTGTTAATTGCGACCTCTGTGTAACGTTTTTTGCATCAGGCTACTGTAATCGTAAGACCAGTTTGTGTTCATTTTAATAGGCTGTATTTTTCCGCCTGTCAGCCAACCAATTGCATGCTGCATGTTCAGTTAATACACAGTACACGTTGGCATGGCATCCTGAGTGCAGTATGTGTTTAATGGTCAAGTATAACCAAGCTTTGGAATTACAGTAATCTTTCAAATCATTTCACGTTATGCAGACCCCGTTGTGACCATTTATCCCTCTGTAATCACAGACTTTAGTTGATGAAGTGTTTGTGGTGTGGATGGTGTTCAGATGAGACGGGGTCACTATCTGCTCTTACATTCACACTAGAGCTTCACAGCACTGGAAATCCATCATCTATATATCCTGGTGTGCTGCTGGTTTCTTCAATTTTTCCAGAATTGTCAAGACTTACTGATTATTGGTATGTGTTTGTAAAAAAAAAAAATACTTTTTATAAATATTTTTTAATGTTATAACCGTTCGTCTGATGATGTTTTGTAATAAATCATTCACTGGTTAAGAGGGAATATCGTGACTTGTTTTTCTTTTAAAAAAGCATTTTATAAATGAGCAATATAAGTTGGATTGCGATATGGCTTTATATCAGCATGGCTGTGGTTCGGCCATATTTAAATAATAGTCATAGTATTTATTAATATTTAGTATTGAAAAAAGGTGTGTGTGTGTGTGTGGCAGTGATGGTGATTTTAATTACCGTACAGTGTTACGCCATTAGATGGCGCTTCACTTCGTAAAGGGACGGTCACACTGCACTTTTCGTTCCATTGACTCTCATTCATATGCATGCGAATTCGTCAGACCGGAAACGCAAGCCTGTGTGAAAAGTTGGTGAACTCTGGTCTGCGAATTCGTGATACCGTGTGACCAACGGCAGATCGATACATCACAGCATGACTTCCTATCTGAATTAAAAGAACATAAATTTAAAACTGCAGCGCTGCAGGAAAGTGGAGTATCGATGATTGTATGTTTTTACATTTTAGATGTATTATAATTTGTTACGTGTTGAATTAAAGTTTTTAAAAAGACGCTGCACAGCGTGACGTCATAATGTGTCTCAAAGTCTAGTGTGACCACGTCTTAATCCAACAAACGCAATGAACAGCGTTATCACGGGAAATCCCTTTAACTGATGAAAGGATACGACAAAGATATCGCTTTCCTCCGCAGACATTCAAACTTATGTTTTATTGTGAATATGAGATTGAGCTGAAGAATGAATACTGTATCAGATGCAGATCAGATCTCTTTCTCATAATATACTGTACTCTAAATGATACAATAAGCTTTCAACTTCAAAGAAGCAACTTGGTGCTCCTTCGTTACTAGTTCTAAAGTAATGTTTTCGAATTCGTAACGTTTAGGCTCATCTGTTAGGGGCCATTCACACCGAACGTGTTTTTCCATTCCATTGCACTACTTTTCCAATGTTTTTCCTGTGTAAACGCGCTTTGCGGCGCTCAAAAAAGCTTATCTCAAGACCCTGTGTTTTTCCACATTCCACTTCCAAATTTTCAAAGCAAAAACACGTTCTGTGTGAACCAGCAATTACATTGTTAACTTGAGAATCTGTTGCTGAAGGAAGTAGTTCCTCACAGGGACACTCCATTGTTGTTTCCTATTTATTTACACGCTTATGCCATCAAACTGTTATATAAAAACAATATCACTCTTATAGCCATGCGATATGGCTCTATATCAGCACGGCTGTGCTTACTTACACCACTTGGCCTGTGGCCAAATCACAGCCAATATAGGGCGATATTGCACTTATAATAATAAGCAGTATATCTTTATCAATGTGTTTTACCAACATTTGCCTTTAATACGGCTTCCGATCGTCTTAGAATATAATTTTTGAAGTCTCCAGTTGAATGTCATCTATGTATAAAAACATCTGCTAGTTGATTTAGAGATGTTGGGGAATTAGGATGTTGTTACCTAGTTTTTTAAACATACAGTATACAGGTGCATCTCAATAAATTAGAATGTCGTGGAAATTTGAGTTGAATTACTGAAATAAATGAACTTTTCCATGACATTCTAATTTATTGAGATGCACCTGTATACTCCATGACAGAGAGATGGCATCCACATTTAACCTTCACTTCTAAAAACTAAAAGTTTTTTATTGGCATTGGTGGAATCTTTCCATTCCACAAAAGTTTCTTCAGAATATTACAATGTTTTTCACAATAAGAAAAAATGGTTCTTTTAAGAACTTATTGCTGAAAGGTTCTTTAATGAGCTAAAAATGGTTCTTTAATATTATCTCTGCAAAAACCACCTCTTGGAACATTTATTTTTAATAGTGTTTCCAACACAGGAACATAATGGCCCACACATGCTAAAAAAGTCAAATATCTGTTTCTACTTGTTGGATCATTAAGTTAGGTTACCAGATTCACATTTTTGAATCGGTCAATGTTTAACCTGGCCTGTCACACTGTTTGCTTTTGAATGGACTAAACCATGTACTTTGGCCATTTCAAAACATCTGCTCTGAGTTCCACTGCACAAGTCCTCCTTCATGGTTGACCTACTAAGACGACCAGAATAAAGCATTTAAGCATGGGAAATCATCCCTGCACTCCATCTCCAGCAACTATAGACAGTATTTACAGGGTTGCCCAGGACAGTGGGATCCTCCCTGACATCACCCTTGATGGGACAGTGGCAAACCTCCTGTCCCTCAATTCCAGCACTGCGCTCAACCTGCAGTACGCAGCCGTCCAGCAAAGCTTGACCACAGACCAGCTGGCGGCTTTAGACACCAACCTCACCTCTATTTTCGGACAGAGCACCAACGTATCTTATGGAGGTGTTGGAGTTGTGGCGCTCGCTTTATCTTTCCTTTTAGATGCTCTAGTGTCCAGTATTGTCGGTCAGAAGGATGGAGCTACCACGGACCCGTTTAAGAAGTCATTCGGATTGGACAACTCTTCGGAAATCGGCAGCATTGCGAGTGAGTACCTCAGACTGGTGTCTAAGAGGGCCAATGACATCGATGAAATGGGAGAAATAACTGAACTCTATGACCAGAAGCTGAAATACTCTCTGATCGAGCTCTATGAGACCGTGACTGTGGATCATCAGCTGAACACGTATAGCATTAAGCAGTGGATCAATGGAGCAGCCATCCACCTGCACATGAGGATTCATGGGATTCGTTTGGCGTCCGTACCTAAAGGCACGGCCGAATCGCTGCGTTTGTCGTACCGAACGGGGTTGACGAGGATAATGCAGCTCTACACGGCGTACTTGAGGCAGTACGTAAGAGAACGATCCACCGCGCAAGGTCCTCCGGTAAAGGCGGGATTCTTAATCATTGAACCCGGTAAGAAGGTCAGACACCGCGTGGTCCATAACACCTGCCAATCACAGGCTATTGCCTCAGCGGTTGTGGCCCGAATTTTATCTGCGCAGAATATTGCAAAGATAGAACGATTTTTTGATGAAGCTGGTCAAATCTTAGACCGCTTGCTTCAACAGAGAGACACATTTGAACTTCACAGACGACAACGAATGAAATCTTAATTTCGTGATTTATTGAGCGGTTTGTTCTAATGCTACATATATTTTGTTGTTTAAACACTAAACCACGTTTCGGAATAGTTACATATCTGCCGTTTTTGTTGAGTTTAAATAGCATTGCCATTTTATGCTAACTATGTGGCTGGATGTATTAGCATTACTTAATGAATAAGCTTGCAGTTAATAAATAAAGAAGATAAAACCAGTATCATGGTGGTGTTGTATTTTATAATAACTGTTACTTTTGTGTTGCTTTCGTTTATTTGGAGCATAAGAAATATAGCCTATTTAATGTGCTATTAACCCACTAAATGATGCTAATAAAGTTTATCCATATCGGTTGTAAAACTTCATAAATTAAGTACATCTTTCAAGTAATGAAGCTGCCTTACCTAAATTCTTGACAAAGAATAATATACCTGTCAAGGACATTTACTGTTGCTCATACTTAAGCAAACAGCAAAACTAAAGGTGCTGTAAGTGTTATTAGCCATTTTGCTAACTTTTACAGTTTTGCTAATTTCCACCCCACAGAAGCACTATGTCAAAAACAAATAATCAAGTTTAGATGTTTTGGCCGGTTAGTATGGGGTTAGAATTGTTTTGTATTTCTAAATAAATTGATTATGATCCACAAATTAATTTTAAAAGATTCACAAAAAATAAGCAAATTTACAATGAACAAGATGCACAAATCTATAGGAGTTTCCCAAAGATCAACTGAATTCACAAATCAAATGATATTTGCAATAAAAATATTTAGAATGTAACTGGTTGAAGCTAGAATGTGATATGATTGGTCAGCAAAATGTGGCTGCCATCTGATTGGCTTGAGCAGAGAGAGGGGGTGGAATATACCAATTTGTGACTTGAAAGGTTTCACAATCCATAAATGCACATAAAGTGTGAAACAATTTTTAAAGTGTATTTATAACATAATTCTAAACTCATAAATGAGCCGCTGCTGGTGGATGTAAAACCGATACCAGCTGGCAGTCAAGCATCTTTCTCTATTGACAACCATTTAAAAATATCTGATTATTTATTTTAATGTATAAATGTAAATATTGAATATAGTACATGTTTTATCACAGTTTTGCAGGGCTATTAAAAGCACTAAATGGATTGTAGTTTTTGGATTTTAGCTTTTATTTTTCCCTGTCTTCTGCCTTTGAAGTTTCAGCTCATGTCGCTGATAAACGGTTTGGGATTGTTCACCTACTTGTAGCGCCATCAAGTCTTAAAGAGCTCATATGATGCGATTTCAATTTTTCCTTTCTCTTTGGAGTGTTACAAGCTCTTGGTGCATAAAGAAGATCTGTAAAGTTGCAAAGACTAAAGTCTCAAATCCAAAGAGATATTCTTTATAAAAGTTAAGAGTCAACCACACCTACCTAAAACGCCTCGTTCTACGCCGGATCGGCTTTCACCGTGGACGAAGCGGAGTCCAGCCCACTCTCACTCTAGGCCTCCGGCCTCCACTCACTCAAGGCCGCGGTGTGTGACGCTATTTCGTTGTGAAAGCGAAACTACTTTGTTTGGTCTTCCAAAAGAGGACACGACTAGAAATCAGTGGTTAAGTTGTATTTACAACACTGTTCCAGAACACTTCAACCCAAATATTCAGATGTGTCCAGCGCATTTTATGGAGGACTGTTTCCTGATTCTGGGAGAGTAGACTACAATGCCGGCTGTTCTGACTCACAGACTGTAAGTACGTTTTTTATATTTAAAGAATTTGCCACTGACGATTCAAACGTGAGTTTTGAGCAGTGTAGAGTAGCGCTTGTTGTTTGCAGACATAGTATTATGTTTACGCGGCACAATGCAACGCGTAAAAAGACAGTATAAGTCATTATAATCCGTAATTATGTCCCCACAGGATGCAACAAATGCCTCGTTTATAATGGGTTTTAATGTTTTTGTCTCGTCGCTCCGGCCGGACAGGGCATCACAGTATGGTAAGGGGCGTAACATTTCCGTCACACGCTTGAGGTATTCGGCCAATCACAACGCACTGGATAGCTGGCCAATCAGAGCACACCTCACTTTTCAGACCGATGAGCTTTGTAAAAATCGACGCGTTTCAGAAAGGCGGGGCATAAAGGAGAAACAATAATGTACAGTATGTGGAAAATAATGTGTTTTTTGAACCTTAAACCGCATAAACACATTTCATTACACCAAATACACAAAATAATTTTCTTTTTAGCAGCATCATATGACCCCTTTAAAAGCTTGTGAGGTCATTTACCTCAGCATGTTTCCGCACAGGACACGGGTGACCTTTAATGCACTGCGAGTCAACCTGTTTGGAAGGAACATGAACTGAACCACCAAAAATAAAAGTACATAATCAATAACCAAAATTAATTTTAAATAAAAATGAAGTGAAATATCCACCTTTTTTTTTTTTTCAAAAAATGTGTTGCTTTGTGGCAGCAGAACATGCATGTGCAGACACATGTGAGATCTGCTACTCAGAAACCAAATACAGTGACAGAAGTGAATCATTAACTCAGATCCTCCTGAAGCTCCGCCTCTTTCCACACTAAGTTTAAAGCAAAATGTATATAATGAGCGAGTACATCATGAATTCATCTTCCAAACCGCGGTTTTGTCTTATTCCGAATCACTACGGTACACACTCCATATGTGATTGACCTCACAAACAAAACAACTGTTGCGCTCTTTAAATAATCAGATAAATAAAACAATGATTTATTGGAATTATGGACATTCTGATTTACTTGTTTGAGTCAATGCAAATCAATATTCAAATATGGAAAAATTAAAATATAAAAAAAAGAGCAAATTTGCTGTTGTTTTTGGAATGCAATAAGTTTGTTTCATCATGCACTTGCATGCAGGGTTGATGTACTTGCTCTGAACTAAAAATAACTCGCATTATAGCCTGTAATGCAAAAGAGGACACACTTAGAGGAACAGTTCACCCCAAAATGGAAATTTGCTGAAACTCACCTTCTGGTTATCCAAGATGTAGAGGAGTTTGTTGCTTCATCATAACAGGTTGGAGAAAAATGTAGCATTATATCACTTGTTCACTATTGGATTTTCTACAGTGAATGGGTGCCGTCAGAATGAGAGTCCAAACAGCTGATAGAAACATCACAATAATCCACAAGTAATCCACACCACTCCAGTCCATCGATTAACATCCTACGATTCGAAAAGCTGCATGTTTTTAATAAACAAACAAATCTATTCTAGTCTAAATCAGTATAAATATACCTACTGTGTGTAATATGAACAAATGCAAAATAATGCTTATGATAAACATTTTATAAGTAAAATGTCAAAACTGCATTCTCATAGATGTTTCTCGATTTATAATTCTTGTCTGTGTGTTCCCAGCTTTATGTTTTGACAGCCCTGTTGGTGGTCCTGTTTTACATGAATAGGTGGTAGCAGGAGCTTGAGAGAGTTTGAGTCAGTGGTAATGAGTATGTTTTCATCACAGGCTGTGACTGGCTTCAAAACGCTCCTCGCAAGCCATCTGGACGTGTGCGGAGCGGCAGCGTGCTTGAGAGGAGGAGCTGGGAAATCATGTTCAGCAAGTGTGTCCACAATCCATCTGGATGACATGAATGTGAGAGCATTGATTTAAGCACGCTAAAGTTCAAAAATGAGGGATTATTTAATGTTTTAAAATAAGTCTCTTATCCTCATCAAGGGAGAATTTATTTGATCCAAAATCTGATTAAAAAACGTAATATTGTGAAATATTATTACAATTTAAAATAAGAGTTTTCTGCTTTCATATATTTTAAAATTTAATTTATTCCTGTGATGCAAAGCTGAATTTTCAGCATCATTACTCCAGTCTTCAGTGTCACATGATCCTTCAGAAATCATTCTAATATGCTGATTTACTGCTTAAGAAACATTTCTTATTATGTTGAAAAAAAATGTTGTGCTGCTTAATATTTTTGTAGGAAATGTGGTACAGTTTTTTTCAGGTTTCTTTGATTAATAGAAAGTTCAGCATTTATTAGAATATAATTTACTTACTGTCACTTTTGATTAATCATTTTCAATTGAATGTTTATTAAGTATTTCTTTCCCCAAAAAATATTACCAATCCCAGACAGTTGAATAGTAGTGTATATTGTGACCAGCATAGGATAAAACATAATCAACAACTCAACTGTGATTAAGAGTTAAAAGGGCCTTCATTTTTCAAAACTGAAATGATTAGCAAAACTTTTTAAAGGGTCTTTGAATTAATAACGTTCTTACTACCTGCAAAAAGAATTCTGTGAATATATGTCTTAATGGTAAACTATTGAGATTTCATGGCAAAATAATGTTTTTTTATCCTATTTGATTCTTATTTATTTTTTGCATGTTTTAGGAAGAAGTGTGTATCTTTCTGGTGTGGTGTTCTTGTGCATGTATTCTTCAAGATCAGTGTAAGTGTGTACGTAATATTTCTCTTGAATATTTTTGCATATGAAGCATATCCTAATTTGTGCATTGTCCCTCCAATGTGTCTAACTGGAAAGGTGATGAAAGAGAATTTCTCTAAGGTGCCAGATGGTGAACTGCGTTGAACATGCCGTCTCAGGTGTGCAGCTCGTACCTGTTATTCCTCAGGGTGAGATGCACAATTCCTGTTGCTGTCTTATTTTCCTACCCGCATCTGACTGTTGGCTGCTCAAAGGTGCAGTTTTTGCAATATATTTGCTATTGTGACCATCAAAACGACTTACTGTACAGTATTAAAAGTAAAAAAAAATAAAAATTTAGGATTTTCCAGATTATAGTCAACTTCAGAGGCCAAAGATAGGCACTGATGAATTTGTATTGTTTTAGCCTACTGATTGGAGGACTTCTGTTTTGATTGATGTTGAAGGTTGAAATGTTTAGTTGCACTACAAAGTTTTGTTCCACCTTCCAGTGAGTGTTTATGCAAAGGTGAGTGAGCTGATATCCAACAATATGGCATACTGCTGATTTGGTTTTGTTATGGGCAGCTTGACAGCAGCTACTGCCACATTTCGGTGTGTTGCGCAATAGCGCCACCACGTGGCCAGTTGTTAATCAGGCTCATAGTGCAGTAGTCACGTTTCTACCGATTTGAGCTCTGCTGGGACACATTGCAGATCCAAATTTAGACAACAGCACCAAAACATTTGCATTTGACTTTAGCAGAAGATCTACAGACTATTGCAAAGGCCTTGCTATTTAAATGTACACATATGAAGAGGTTGCTGTAACTATATGCGACTTGCTGAAATGCTGGTAGTTGGTTTACCAAACATATTCATTCTGAATAGAGATTTCATGCAAGAAGAGGCTTGTTTAACATGAATCCAAATGGGACTTTCAGTTAGCCGTTTTTATATATCTGGTTTGTCAAAGTCAAATATATATAGTTGTTGTGCAAAAAGATGTGGTGAGGGGGAGGGATTCATCCAAATATGTTCAAAACTGAGACTTTTCTTATGTTAGTTTCATGCTGTTTATCCCAGCATGCAATAGAGATCAATTTTGTCCCACCTTTATTAGAATGGTGTCTTGCACGTATAAAAATGACTTTACAATGCAAAACACAGTAGCAGGTTTCCTATTAGTCATGTAAATCAATACTTCTACCTTTTTTAAATTGTCAGGAATCCACACTGGAAGTATTTTTAAAAACTAAAGGACTGTTTTAGTTTGTTTTTAAAACAGTCAAGTCTATTCAACTTTGGTTACAGTTCAGTAGCTGCTCCTGAAATACATTTTAAATTAAAGCCAAAATAAAGCATTTTATACACACACACATCAGGCTTTTATGTAGGGCTGTGCGATATTGAAGCAAAATGCGATATGCGATAACTCATTAAATAATGCGATATTCGATATGCGATACGATAATGCTTAAAGTGCCACATGCTCCGATGAAACAGTTTTACTCAGCTGTTGCCGAGTCAGTTTTGTGAACTTCTATAACTAACTTCTCATATATATACAGTGGGTACGGAAAGTATTCAGACCCCCTTAAATTAATGCATGTACCAAGAATTCCTGTAAAACAAATTCCTTGTGTTTGCGCACACTTAAGTAGTGAATAAAGCTCATTCTGATTCTAATAAGAAAGCACCCCTACAACAACTTCTGAAAGTGAACGGTAGTGTTTTACTCGAGCATTACATAAAAATGTCATTTTAACATGAGTTTAGGAACTGAATAATAAAAAGGAAAAATAAAACACTGCATAGTATTTACTCTTTGAATTCAATATGCATTGATTCTTATTTAAGCTACAGGTTATTTAGGTAAGAGCAGTGATTTTCGCTGTCTTTTGTTCATGGCCCCAAATATTGCAAGCTGTAGCGATATGCATATTGTGACATGTACATTTGCGATATTTCAATATATTGCACAGCCCTACTTTTATGGATCATATAGTACGATATATTGAAAATATTGACGTCATACTCAAACACAATATTGTTTTAGATGTTATTTAAGCTTGTTAAAAAAACAAAACAAAAAAAAGTAGGGGGCATGTAGAAGATTGTACACATTTTTAACCACGTTTTGATCATTAATTTAGAGGCCTTCATTTAATGTATTATATGTGATATAGTAGGCTTTATAGTGTTAGCCAATTAGAAAAATCCACAGGACCAAGAGAAATGGTTCACGTTAAGACAGTTTTATTTCCATCTTCACAAATTGGAAACATTAAATAGAACTTCAGAATGTCCAGCGATAAAGATAAAGAAGAATGTGACCTTACAAACCAAGTGCTCCTCCCTTTCATTCAACCCACCCTGACACATTTAAACAGACTCATTTACGAATGCTCCTCAGCCAGCTTCTCTGCCTTCTGGACGACCTCCTCGATGGGGCCCACCATGTAGAAGGCCTGCTCAGGCAAAGCGTCATACTCACCTAGGGAAACAAACATTATGAGCAACACTGAATAAAAACAAATACTGCATTACCAAAAGTGGATGTAATCAACAGTCAGGACAAAATAGGACTTACCACCCAGAATGGCCTTGAAGCCTTTAATGGTGTCTTTCAGGGGCACCAGCTTGCCCAAGTGTCCAGTGAAGACCTCAGCGACTTGAAAGGGCTGGGACAGGAACCTCTGGATCTTACGTGCACGAGCCACAGTCAGTTTGTCCTCCTCAGACAACTCATCCATACCCAGAATAGCAATGATATCCTGCAGGGACTTGTAGTCCTATGATGGAGAAGAACGGGAACAAGGTCACAGATTGGAATTTAAAAGAGGAGTTAAGCGCACAGACAAAACGCATTCGTTGGCACTCACCTGGAGGATCTTCTGGATGCCACGGGCTATGTCATAATGCTCAGATCCCACAATGAAGGGGTCCATGATACGGGAAGTGGAGTCCAGTGGGTCCACAGCGGGGTAGATGCCCAGCTCAGCAATAGCACGAGACAACACGGTGGTGGCGTCCAAGTGAGCGAAAGTGGTGGCAGGGGCAGGATCAGTCAAGTCATCAGCAGGCACATAGATGGCCTATGAGAGACAATGACACTGTAGAACGTGAAGAGATCCAGGAAGTGCAAGTGTGTAGGCCGTGCAAACTGAAGGAAGCGTACCTGCACAGATGTGATCGAACCCTTCTTGGTTGTGGTGATTCTTTCCTGCATGGTACCCATATCAGTGGCTAGAGTTGGCTGATAACCCACAGCAGAGGGGATACGGCCCAGCAGGGCAGACACCTATGAGAACAAAAGCCAGTCAATAAAACGCTCAATTTAGGACAAAAAAAAAAAACGGACCAAACGATCCTGACACTGACCTCCGATCCAGCCTGGGTGAAGCGGAAAATGTTGTCAATGAATAGCAGCACATCCTGCCCCTCCTGGTCACGGAAATATTCAGCAACGGTCAGTCCAGTCAGAGCCACACGGGCACGGGCACCTGGGGGCTCGTTCATCTGTCCGTACACCAGAGCCACCTAATGGGAACCAAGAGGACCTTGTAACTTGCTGGTAGTAGATTTTAAGTGGTTTGTCAGAGGAATTTTAGATGTACCTTTGAGGTGGTGTCCTTCAGGTTGATGACACCAGACTCGATCATCTCATGGTAGAGATCGTTTCCCTCACGGGTTCTCTCTCCTACACCAGCGAACACGGAGTAACCACCATGAGCCTTGGCCACGTTGTTGATCAGCTCCATAATCAATACAGTCTTTCCCACACCAGCACCACCGAAAAGACCTGAAGAAATGAGATGGTGCCTTTAGTTAGCTAATACAAGCTAATTATAAGAGTCCTTACGCCAGCATTTCATTTGAAGGAATAGTTCACCCAAAAGTTGAAAACTATCATTTACTCACCCTCACATTTTTACAAGCCTGTACGAATTTATTTTGTCTGTTGAAGACAAAAGATGTTATTTTGAAAAACACTGGTAACCAAACAGTTTCTTATCCTCATTGACTTCCCCCCAATACTATGGAAGTCAATGGGAACCGGCAACTGTTTTGTTAGACATTTTTCAAATATCTTTATGTACAACAGAAAATAGAAACTCATACAGGTTTAGAGCAACTTGAGGGCGAGTAAATGATAGTTTCATTTTTGGGTGAAATATCCCTTTAAGTCTCAGAAGTTTCAAATGTTTTTGAAAAACTAATTTATTAGAACAAATACAATAGAAACCTTAATACTGTGGAATCACTATAAATTTAAGACAACTTCATATTTAAAAGGTTTTAAAATGTAATTTATGTCTGTGATGGCAAAGCTTCACAGTTTACTCCAGTCTTGTGTCACATGATCCTACAGAAATCAATCTAATATGCTGATTCAGTGCTTAAACATTTATCAAATGAAGAAAAGAACTAGATGCATTTTCTCAGAATTCTATGATGAATAGAAATTGAATTAAAAACACAATTTTAACACTGTGAATGTCTTTACAGTCACTTTTGATCAAGGTAATGTACCCTTTCTGGACTAATTTTCAAATTAAGCTTAATCTTTTTAACAGTAGCATTTACACGCATACCGATCTTGCCACCCTTGGCATAGGGTGCCAGCAGGTCTACGACCTTGATTCCTGTGACCAGAATCTCCTGCTCGACACTCATGTCTTTGAATTCTGGGGCCTCAGCATGGATGGGGGCAGTCCTGGATAACAGATCACAAACAACATTCAATTATGTACTTTACAAGAGGATTAACCCTCCTTAAATGAGCTTGCAAACACTTATTTTAGCCTTCATAATACCAAAGACTATAGAATACCCAAGACGTGTCACTCGTGTATAGTTTTGAATGGAGAAAAATGCAACCTGAGAAATAAGGTTTTCTTTTTTTAAACGCTATTTGAGCAAAATAAACATTTATGATACAGTTGTCAGATTTCATTGGTGATTTCAAATATGAAATTTAAACATAAGCTTGGCGACCAGTTTTAGAGAATTTGAGGTTTCCCGGTTCAAAGAGATAGAAGCTGCATTTGCTAGCCTGAGGCGTTTCAAAGATGGCCACCAAGTGACGATAGGGCCTTTCGCACCGCGGGAACCTTTTCATAGTACCAGAACTAATTGTGGAACTACGCACTTTTTGTGTCGGTACGAATGCAACCCTTTAAATGGTACTGGAAAATAGCTCCCGCAAAATCGTCCCAGTACTTTAGTACTGTACATTTATGGCGCTTCGTACGACTCGGCTCGGTACGGTTCGCGTTTCCACTGCAGTTCAGTACCGCTTTAGAGTGGGTGGGATTATTCACATGTCGTTATAGTCACATGTCTACTACCACCACCTCCTAAAAAAAAAAAAATACAAAAAAATAAAATAAAAATTGATTCCACATCGCCCCATCAAGCTCTTGCTGGATCCGCTCCTCTGCTATCAACGAGAGGAACGTCTGT
>NW_015641018.1:2860957-2870811 GCF_001515625.1 Sinocyclocheilus rhinocerous
GTACTGTACCTAGGGGAAACCCCCCCAAAAGTGACCCGTCCCGAGCCGTACCATGCAGTGGAAAAGCGCCATTAGTCTGGAACTAAAGCGGTGCGAAAGGCCCTATTAATTGCCTTAAAGGGACTTTAATAATACTCACTGTTTTGTGGTAATTGGTCCTCTCTCGTCAATGGGCTCACCGATGACATTCATGATTCTGCCAAGCGTCTCAGGTCCCACAGGGATTCTGATGGGGGCACCGGTGTCAAGAACCTTCTGACCGCGCACCAGTCCCTCAGTACCGTCCATAGCGATGGTGCGGACAGTGTTCTCACCTAAAGAGCAAAAAGAGTTACTTTCCAAACTGGTCATGACTTTACCATTCAGATTTACTTGATTGGGTAAAGCTTCAGTCTCGTTACCCAGATGCTGAGCCACCTCGAGGACTAGCCTAGTGTCACGGCCGGCCACTTCCAGGGCATTGAGAATAGGGGGCAGATCCTCGTCGAACTGGACGTCCACAACGGCGCCGATGACCGCGACAATACGCCCGCTGGCGGCGGCAGCAGCAGCTGCGGCAGGAGCGGCATAATCCCTGCCTGTGAGAGAGAGGAAGAGAAACAGCTGAATATCACATGAAACTGACCATCTGTAATAGAAACATTTAAAAAATATGCATATGCACGCTCGAAAGCTTATATTTTGATTAGTCACTAATATAGTTTCTGTTTGCTCGGTGTCCTGAGAAATCAAAACAGGCTAATGAATGAACGCACGCAAGTCGATGTTTTAGATTTTAAAAAAGGGATTTGCCTGCAATCTGCATTTATAGCTTGTAAATGTCTATAAATGTGTTTGCATTAACTCGTGATCTTATTCCACATGTTTATTCTGTACCATGACCTCGCGAGTTGCGAACAAGCTAGCATGACATATAAAGGTCATTCCGGTTTTCACACCAAACAGACTTAGCTGTTGTCATCAAATGAAGTATTCCGCTATGTCAGTTTATTTCCAACAGGAAACAACATGGATGCAGCACATCTGGCGAAGGCAATCATTGGAAACGTTGACGGTGAAACTTTGCGGCCTGCGCTTGCTGTCCGCATGCTGCCATTTAGCAGTCTGGCGCCGGCGGTGACGCTGCTGTCAGAAGAGCTGCTTTAAAACCAAGCGTTTCGAAAACCAACGAATTCTACTTACGAGAAAACAGTGCCGCTGGAGCTCCGTTGAGAGCCTTCAGGGGGGTCACCCCGGGCTTGAGAGCTTGCAAAGCCCCGGTGCAGCAGCGTCCCACAGCTCCCAACATGGTTAAAATGGCTGAAGGCGGAATGGGGCAGAGGCTCGGCAGCTTATATATAGTGCCGCTTGAGTCCGACAATGCGCATGCGCAGCAGACATGGCGACACAAGAACTGAGCGTCTGCGCATGCGTCAGTGTTGTTGAAGGACAGACTGGGCATCGTTAAAATGAACTGAAATAGCTTATACTACATGTGCAGGAACAATGATGTGGAAGATTTTGGTCAAATGCAATACCCTAGTATACATGTATAAGTTTGCATTTACGTAAAAATAATGTATCAATACCAGAACGCTTTATTATTATTATTATTATTATTATACAGAATGTGTAATAGATGCAATATCCACAGGTAGCAAGTATTTACGCGTGGTCCTCATCTGTTTTAGAGAATAACAAATATGAAATGCTTTTTAGCAGATGAAACATTAAGTCGAATCTCACACTTTCTTGTATGTATAGTTTTGTATGTTTACCAGTCTGTGACCTCTAGGTGTCGTTGTTGTGTAAACGTTATTCAGTCATCAAGACTGAACATTTATTGGTCAAAAGACGTGTATTGGTGACAGTTGCTGTCTCGGTCAAGAAACACCTTATACGTCTTATAGTATGCATACTAGCAGTAAAATGTTGTGGTTAAAGGCCAATAGGCCCATTATGATTTGATAAAGCATTTCTTTCTTTAAAAGAAATTAAAACACAGTCCTGTGTTTCTAATGTTTTGTTCGATGTAATGGATACAAATGATTCTAAACTCAGTGTAGTTATCTTTTATTCATATTTAGGGTAAAACAGGGTTACAGAAAAGTCATACAAAAATGTCAACAAAAAACTTCATATCAGAGCAAATATTTCAAATTAGGCATAAGATACAACACATTACACATTAAGCAAAAAATTATTCATATTACATTTATTTTTGATTAAATACATTTTTATTGATGAAACTCATTAAAATAAATGTTAAAGTTTACAGACTAAACTCATGCAATTATACGCATCTGAGTAACTGGCTGAGTAACGTGCTTTATGATAAATTTGATGTAACTTATATGAGATTTCGCAGTAGGCTACAAACTGGTAAAAAGAATGCTGTTCTTTGATACTGTTTGGATATATTTTATAATGGGTAAATATTCATATGCACTTATATGTAGGTTTCTGTACAGTTAATGCACTTTGTATAAAATGAACTTAAAACAGCTTGTTTTACTCTCTAATCATTAATTAAATTAAACTTAATGTCACAGACCAATGTTTAAAGGTGACAACAAAACACCTCCAGCTTCACCATCATCACTAACATCAGTTTAATTACTAATGTAATTGTGTACATAGGTAGGCTATAGATAGGCATGGATACAAAACCACTACTGATAAACATTTAACAGACAATCACTGCAAATTATTAATTTATTTTACAAAAGATAAAGTCAAGCAAGTCATGCAAGATTTGAACTCAAAGTTAACCTGGGAATGTTCTGATCTAAGTTATGACAAACTTTTGCAAACAACCTAAAACTGGTGATGGAAATAATATTAAGTGGAAGGGAAACTATATTTCAGTGCTTTTGAGAGCAAACACACAAAAAAATGAAACTGAAAATGTCTGTGCAGTTAATATGAAAACGTTTAAATAATACATAAATAGTTAATTGGTCAAAAGGTGTGTATATGGAAAGCCATCAACCCATTTATTTCTGAGAAAGAAATAAAAACACAGTATCTATAGCATGAATAAAATATGGGAATATTAATATAACAAATATTTTAGTATATTAAAATTGTATGTTTTCTGAAAATATCATACCACACTCTTCTTGAATGCATAACCTATAATGCTTCAAAGTGCTGATCTCATTAAGACTGTTTAATGATGCAGAACAAGCAATTATTGACCAGTGAGCTATACTGCCATTTTGTAATGTCATCCAGCCATTGATTGTGCGCACAAATAGTCTACACACATCCGAAAGATCCTCATGGTTATATGCATGGGTGAAAATCTCTGCTAAGTAGGTCAACAAAAGTTTCAGTAAGCCACATGATGAAGGGATCAAAGGCACATAGAAGTCTGTTACATTGGTTGTACCCTGATGTGCATGTGTAACAAATATTGATGCGTCTCAGAAGCAGCAGTAATTGTGTTGTGTGCACAGATGGTGCAGCAGCACAACTGAACAAACAGGCCTGAGCTGTTATTGCACTGCCTGTACATATTTGTGCTGTACGATAAGAGATTTCTGTGTTCGGTGTGATATAAATCCATTATGGACTTGCACGGGTAGAGTTTGATTAATGCCTCACATATCAGAGGCTGATTTTACAGTAGTCTTGTTATTTGTGTAGATCTTTGACTGGTGTGAGGTTTTTGTCTGTCAGGGTTATCAGGAGGAACAGCTGTCTTAGTCCTTCCTCACTTAACTCATCACAGTTTATTCAATCAGATAGTCAAATCAAATTTTGCTATTGTACCAGAATGAGACTCATTAACAGTAATTACTAAGTAAACAAACAGCCAGGAAGAACAGCAGATATAGTGTTGAACGTGACACTGAAAGACACAATAAAACAATAAGACAAACTCACTGAGATTACTTGAAATGGGTTACAAATCATTAACAATTTGGAAAGACTAGTCTAAGTCAGTTTTAAATGTCCATTATATTTATTAATTACAATATACAAAATGAAACAACAGAAGGCCATATTTCTTGTTTTACACTTGTTATATTTGTGGATTTAAGTAAGGACACACGATATATTTGCACCATAGCTGTTATCAGTTGACAGAATTTTTTTTCTACATCAGTCAATAATGAATCTTTAATTGTTCATGTTCTCCATTTGTACAGTTATATTACATTTACCATGAGTTAATGCTTGCTTAATCTTTAATAACACCGTTAAATGTAATGTTTACAGAATCTCAAAATGAATATCCATTTTTCAAACTGTACATTACAGTGTTGTGATGCTTGAATTCACTTGTAGCATTTGATATTAGCGTGTTTCATTTTGAATTTATTTAGACTAAATAATATAGAATTTTAATAATAACACGGCCACAGCATGAAAATAATTAGCAGCTTATTAGTATTGTCAAGAAATGTAAAATCTGTGCATCTCTAGCTTCAAGTGTTTACATCATTACATATTTCATAAAATAATAATGTGAAAGGTACAACTAAACAATTTTATCTTCAAAAACAATACAATCAGACACATTCCACAATCACACAGATAACAATGTTCCCTTTCGAACGGTCTCTCTCGTTGCGTGAAGACGCATTTGGGGAAAACTCCTGTTGTACTCTACTGAAGCCTGATTTGTTCATGTTTGTGTAGTTGCACAAACCAATGGCGTTTTAGCCCGAATGAAATTAGGTTAGGGCTGACCTCCAGAAGGAAGGTAGTCACAACAGACGCTTCCAACTCGGGTTGGGGCGCCCTGTTGGAGGGCAATCCGGCGTTCGGATTCTGGTCAGTCCCGGAACAGCGCCTGCATATCAACTGCCTAGAGATGTTGGCGGTTTTCTTAGCTCTGAAAACCTTCCTACCGGCCTACCGAACCATTCTCTCGAAGCTGGCCAATCGATCGGCAGAAACGACCTGATCGTTAGGTTCTTGAAGGGGGTGCGGAGTCAGACTGTGCCGTCTTGGGACTTATCTATAGTCCTACGGGCCCTACAAGGGCCCCCCTTCAAGCCGCTCAGTTCGGCCGATTTGCGGCCCTTATCGCTTAAAAGACCCTCCTCCTAGCTTTGCCGTCAGTTAAGCGAGAGGTTGACTTGCAAGAGCTGTCAATCAGCGCCTCATGTCTTGAGTTTGGACCTAACGACTGTAAAGTCGTCCTAAACCCAAGACACGGTTATGTTCCTAAAGTGCTCTCAACTCCGTTCAGAGCTCAGGTGATCTCCCTATTGGCGGGAGATTGATCTCCCTGTTACAGATGGTGAGCAGGGTGAACAGATGTTGCCCGTTACAGATGGTGAACCACAAACCTGCTCTGTCCAGTGAGGGCTCTGAGAGTATATCTAGAACGCTCTAGCCTGTTTAGACAGTCAGAGCAGGTTTTTGTTTGCTTTGGAGGCCACCATAAAGGACTGCCGGCCACAAAGCAGCGACTTTCTCGCTGGATTTTAGATGCAATAGCCTTGGCTTACGCCTCAGAAGGCTTACAATGCCCTATAGGTGTGAGGGCCCATTCCTCAAGGGGGATGGCCTCCTCCTGGGCATGGTCTAGTGGAATTTCTATTGGTGAGATTTGTGCGGTCGCCGGCTGGTCTTCGCCATCCACATTTGCCAGATTTTACAACTTAGACGTCCCTGCCCTGCAGGCGCGGATTCTTTTGGTTTAAATTGCCATTTGGGCGAAGCTGGTTATATTTGTGCTTCTCAGCTACTAGCTTGGGACACAATGTGCTCATGTTCTTAGGGGCCCTTAATTAGCACTCCAAAACTGGGCTCGCAGAGCAGATTATTCTGTATATGCTCATAGCGTAGCATGGTTGGATGCGTTCCCCAAATGCGTCTTCACGCAACAGGAGAGACCATTCGAAAGGGAATGTTCCGGTTACTTATGTGACCTCGGTTCCCTGAGATAAGGGAACGAGCGTTGCGTCACATGCCGCGCTATAAGCTGCACACAAATCGATGACTGTCACTTCAGTCGAATGATCTGATGAATGGCGCTCTGAGACAACTTATATTGGGGTCGGCTCCACCCTTTCTGGTGGACTAAAGCGCCATTGGTTTGTGCAGCTACACAAACATAAACAAATCAGGCTTCAGTACAGAGTAAAACATGAGTTTCCCCCAAATGCGTCTTCACGCAACGCTCGTTCCCTTATCTCAGGGAACCGAGGTTATGTCAGTAACTGAAGCGTTCTTTAACAAAGACTCAACATTATATTGTATACATGTGATATGCATGCAAAAAAGGGAAATGGAAAATATATGCATGCATAAAAAAAAAATCAGAGCATTCATGTAAATAAGTAAAATTAGCATTTCCACTGCAATCTTGCAGAATAAGGTTGATCTTTTTCTGCATGAACTAAATTCATCTCTTACCAGCCAAAATTGTTCACGATTTTGTTCCTAAGGGACAAACTTAAGCTCACAGTCAATTTGCCAGATCTGATTTGTCAGAAAGAATGGTAGCGCTAGCTCAAACACTTTCAAATATATCCTGCAATAATCCTTTATCAGCCAGTCTTCCTTTTCATACTGTTCTGAGCCTGAGATGATGATTTCACTACCAAAGTCTTCTTCCAAAGTTCGGACTGACCCTGTGAGCTGAATACATTACTGCCTCCATCAAATAATTCATCCCAAAGTGGTCTATCGCATGTCTGCTCACTCACACTAAGAAATGTCTCATTTTAAGGCCGTGATGTGACCATGGACATTTGCAAATTCGCAGAGTTTAATGTCCAAACTATGAGTATTAATCATCTACTATGGGGTTTTGTAAACTCACATGATTTCCCTTTGAGCACTCATAGGTTTCTGAAGAGTGGGGCTCCAGGAAGGTGAGTGGGGCTGCAGCGGTGGGAGGAGCTTGGAGAGTTTGTTGGACTGAGCTGAATGGCTGTGGTGTCCTGTAGGGTGGGCTCACTGGTCTCCATCTCGAACACGGTTCTGCCCATCCTCATCAATGGCCAACGTTGCCGTCCAGCAGACATGTGAGAGCTTTGTCTGATGGGTCGTCGACTGCAGATGCAACATGCTCCAAAGAACGAAAAGGCCACTAAGAGGAGGATGGGCCCGATGATGATGGGAGGGTTGTTTAAGGGCAGGACTTTGGTAAAAGCGAGAGCACCCACCAGGGTGATGTTAATGCCCGCCAGCATGATGCAGAGCCCACAAGCGCAGCAAAGAGCCGGCGAGGGCAACCCCTGAGAGCGGAGCGCCCTCCTCTCACCTGACTGCGCATCTTCATTAGAGAAAACCATCCTCTCTAAATGCCGCTGACCTTCTCGACCACTGCATATGGGGAAATGAGAGAGAGAGAAAACAGAGAACGAGGCGGAGAGAAGTAATGAGTATTATAGCGATGTGTTGGTCCTCCAACATCCGCCTGCCTGTTCATGTGTCATGTCAGCACCGGCTCTGAGCCGAGCCAATTCAATTAGTGCCAGCAAGACCAGATGAGTCTGATGATGTGAAAGCTTTGGCTGTAAGGAAATTACACTACCATATAACTTTATTACTCAGTATGTTTGCATGACAAGGCGTAACGGTTATGTAAATGTTTTAATCGGATGTTATGTCTGCATAAGGAATTTAATCATGAACATCATGGCTATTATTTATTATATTTACATCATAAACACCATGTATATTATGCTCGGCTATTACTGTAAAAATTCTGAATTATCTAGAAAATTTCACAATCAAAGTTAACATTCTTATAAACTATTGAACTGATAGAGATAGACAGACAGACAGACAGACAGATAGATAGATAGATAGACAGACAGACAGACAGGTAGATAGACAGACAGACAGACAGATAGATAGATAGATAGACAGACAGACAGACAGGTAGATAGACAGACAGACAGACAGATAGATAGATAGATGATAGATAGATAGATAGAATTATATATTTTTTTATCTACAGTCAGTGGTTTAGAGGCGTTTTGACATTGGCCTACTTTTAATAGCCTATATTTTAATCTAAAACGACGTATTTAGAGATACAATCAATATGAAAACATTCAAAGTCCGTGATTGAACTGCGGGCGACATTAGTCTGAAAATGAACGACTTCCGGCTCTACAGGTAAAAATACATTCTTTAAACTCACCAGAAGATGAGATTTCGTAGAGTTGGCCGGTGTTGTCCTCTATTTTAGCGAATCTTCGGGAGTTTCAGGTGATTCTCCGGGCTTTTCAACTTCAGCCGCTGGAGGAGCGCTTCTTTTCGCTCTGGGCGGTTTGAGAGGGTGCGACTCCTCTGAGCGCTTGACGCCGGAGTCATTCCGCTCATCACCGCGGGAGGCGCTCTCGAGTTCCGCTTCATCGCTCCAACATACAGATGATACACGAATCCCGTTATCCTGCTCTGTGTTAACCTTCAACACTTTCAGGTTCGGCTAAAACATTACAACTTACATGATGCACAATATATGCTCAAACACTTCTAGTAGAATATCAATTCACTTGGAAACAATCGTTAACACCTCCAGGTACTCCCTGACACTCATATCCAAGGACACAAGTCCTGTCTGCTCAGTCTCCTCCACATGGCTAGAGAGGAATAAAAACACGCTCTTTTCAGTGCAAGAAAGAATTGAGGAAGGGTTTAAATATAGTACACTTTATTTCCTGTGCTTTTCTTTATTATTGTGTTCATACGCGCTCAGGTCCTCACAGGGAAGATAGTATGCACTGGCTGTTCATTCAAGGTCATTTACATGAGGATATCATAATCATCACATTTCTGTTATCCACAACAACAATCCACAATATTGCTGTATTAAGTGCATTGAATAAAGACTCAAGTGTCAGTGCAAACTACTTTATTTCTCTAAATTGGAAAACCAAATTAACACCTCTGACCTATGATCCGTCCCAGAGTTTTTAGGGTTAAATGGCCATTCCATAGACAGCATTTGTGAAATTAGCCTTTGATACAGCCATTATGAGTATCACACAAGCACTGAATACTGAGAACATAGCCACTGATGTGAGGTAGCTCCCTCTTGTGTCATCCCTGGTACATGAAATGTTTTCCAACACTTACTCATAAATGCACATACATAATACATGGACAACCACTAAATTCCATTTCATCTTACCTTAAATAGCACTTTAAACAACAAATAACAGGAAAAAATAACCGTGCATGTTTTATCATTTGAAAGGCAACTGAGAGGTCATTTCGTTATTTTGCACACTAGGAGCTCTGCCCCCAAAAATGGCACAATTTACACTTAATAAAAACAAAAATAATAAAATGTACTCCATCTTATAACTGAATAGGCTGCAGGACGGGCTCATCGCCCTGATGCATAGTAAAATAGTTCACTTTTACAACAAAATAAAGTTCAATACTCAAAGACATAAAGCGGAACCATGAAAAAAATATACATAAAATGAAGAAAATATAATCATCTGAAATCTGAAAAGACAAAAATACATACTGTGCAAACTATCTGAGCTGAAAGTATCTGGTCAAATGTATATAATACCTCATCAGCACCCTCATTAAAGCAGCAATAGCTCTCAAATGCATTTCCACTTAAAGAGTTAGTTCACCCAAAAATAAAAATTAGGCTGCGTTTTACTCACCCCCAAGGCATCCTAGGTGTATATGACTTTATTCTTTCAGACGAATCCAGTCAGAGTTATATAAAAAAAATTTCTTTGATCTTTCAAGCCGTTTAATGCCACTCACCGGGTGTTGCATTGTTTCAGTCCAAAAGAACTTAAATAAAAATCGCCCATCCATAAAAAAAAAAAGAGTCTCACCGGCTCCGGGGGGTGAACAAAGGCCTCCTGTTGTGAATCGATGCATTTTTGTAAGAAAAATATCCATATTCAAAACTTAATAATCACTTG